>NW_019154110.1:23669951-23954544 GCF_002288905.1 Enhydra lutris kenyoni
TTAACTTCCCCAGCATTTCTCGACCAGCTAAAAAATTCACCTACCACCACACCCTCTTCATCACCTTGATGACTCTATGTCCTGCTTGGGGTCCGCTTGGCCCTCCAGCTTTTTCTCAGAGCTTCCATTTCCCTCTTTCCCTCCTACTTCTCCTTCTCAACTCTTGCCATAAAACAAAACAGGGACCTGGGAAAGGCATACGACAAAGAAAAGGCAAGGAGGAGCGAGGGCAGGGGCCCATGAATCTGGCCCAGGCCGCTGATCTCCATGCACTTCATAGATAGAAGTGACTGTCTGGGTTGTACAGACCTCGGAGACACCTGGAAGTGTCCTGTCCCTTGAAGCAGCATAGAGCCACCTCCCACTTCATTTACCTAAGGTTGGGAAGTTCTTTCCACTGTCTTCCCACAGCCCCTCATGCTGCAGCTATGATCCCCAGAGCCTATGTAGACGGAAGCACCTGCTCAGTGCTCGGGGAATGGCAGCTCGGCAGCCGGTGCCCTGTTCCTCATCGATCCCAGGTGCACACACAAGGCGGGCGGGCAACAGCGTCTGAGCAGCGGGACAAACCAGGCATGAGCCGCTTCATCTTCAGCGAGGGGGCACCAGAATCCCTCTCACAGCAATGGAGGACACCCAAAGCCATGTTGGCATGAAAATGGATTTGGCTGGGTCTGACCTTGAGTTTAACCCCACTTACCAACCCAGACATAGATCCACTCTGACACGCAAGTCTAAGATTTCCCCGGGAGCCAGTCTTTGGCTGCCCACCCCACTCAGTCACCCACAAAGTGCCACAAGGCGTCCTGCCCACCTCCTTCCACCAGGGCCACAGGCAGGCGGCACTCCCCGCAGGGTCCTGAGATAAGCCCTGGACCCACAGCTCCAGCCACAGGGGGCATGAAGCTGGTGTGGCCGCCCAACACTGCCCCCCTCCCATTGCCTGCTTCCATTTCTTTCCAATCGCTGGACCAGAACCTGACGAGTCCGGTGGGTTGGGGAGGGATGGCTGTGGTCAGGCAAGTCCTTTGCCTTGGGACGAGTAGCTGCAAATTGAGGTATTGAGCCCATAGTCTTCACACCTCTCCACCCCTCCCCCAAGCACCCTGACCTGAGGCTACCACCAAAGCTCAGGGCCCCAGGAACGGGCTGTGCACCAGGGTTCCCCAGCTCCCACTACCCCAGACACACGGCTGCTGAGTCTAACTTGTATTTTGTCTCATCCTGGACTCCCAGTGAGTTTGGAAATGGAAAAACCCAAATCCTCTCTGATTACCCCATTCCCCTCACTGCTGCTTGGGGTGGGGAGGAAGAGACAAGAGAGCACCCCAAGCCACTCATACCCTTGACTTCACTAGACGTCCCAGGGCTGTGAGGTCAGCTCGGCAGGGGTCATGGTCCTCCTTCCGCAGACAGGGAAACTGAGGTAGAAGTTAAGTACCTGGTTAAGGTCACAGAGTGAGAGACCCAATGCCAAGCCCTGCACCTGCACTTTCCCGTGATAGCAGCTACAAAGAAGAAATTGTTGTTCTTCCCATTTTACAGATGAGGAATCTGCTGCTTAAATTTCCCCAGGCTCTCTGTTGTTTTGATCCCCTCTCCTTCTCTCCTCCCAAGGTATCCTGCCCAACCCAATTCTGGCTCAGAGTCCTTCCCTTTCCTCTGGACAAGGGCGAGACCCTAAGGTCTCCCCAGTCACCCTAGTGAGCGCCCCCCTGTACTTTGGGAAGTCATTCCTTATGTCCTTTTCCATCTGATGAGCCTGCAGAACTGAACTCCATTACGCAGCAAATCCCATCCCACTTAGAGTCAGGAGGGGTGGGATGTAGGACTTAGGAACTGGAAGGGACAGGGAGAGGCTCAGATGCACGGCCATGATTGGATGGGGCACGGCAGCAGTGGAGGAAAGAAGAATCTGAAGAATCCGGGAAGAATCGGGAGTCCTGGTATCCAAGTGCAGGGGTAGGGGGCAGGGGCATGCCTCACTTCTCTGAACTCCCTACCCCTTGAGACTGGGCTTCCTTCCAGACATCCAAGCTGTTAGGTGCTTCTATCTGTGTCGGGAGGGGATCTGGGCAGCTCTTAGAAATGGGAGGAGGACGCCACTGGTCATGCTGCCTGTCGTTCCTGCTCTGTGTCCACTCCGAGTTTCATCACACCTTCAGCTCTGCCCTTCTGCTAACAGAACCCGCACTCACTCTCCCTCCCGCTCTCACCTTGGGACCTGTGAGCCAGTGGCCAAGAGGGGGGCAGCAGAGCCAGCTGGAGATGCCAGCTGCCCCCACCTCTCCCCTGCCAACCCGACTGTCTATGATCCTAGGGAGCCCTTCCTGCCCCAGGCTCAGCCTCCGGAGGTGGCTCTGAAGACAGCAAGCGGGACGTAAGAACTCCTGATCTAGGCTGAAAGCGAGGAGGGGGCTTTCTTTGACTACTTATGCAGGGAACTCGAGGGTCCCATCCTCTGGCTCCAGATCATCTCAGGATCTAAAACCACCTGAAGCTGCCATCCTTCTTTCACAAACCCAGGGAAGATTTTCAGAAGGATAATCTGAGGCAGAGTCCCTTCTTTGCCTGGGCTGTAAATTCTTCTTCGAGTCTAACCTTGGTCCCTTGCAGAGGGGTGGAAGGGGGCAGAGATGAATCGCAGTTTCTTATAAACCTGGTGGCTTCTTGTTCCCCGACGACAATATAGCGGAGGAGCTCTGTGGTTCTGGCTCTGAGTCAGGCCCCCTCGCCTGGGCGTCCCCAGTGCCATCTCTCTCCGCCCCGCCCCAGACTGGAAAATCAGGCTCATGCCTCTGCCCGAGTCAGTGCTTCCCCTGCTTCCCCTCACGAATCTCGCTTTCCCCTAAAGGGAGGTATTTCCTCGAAGCTGGGAAAAGTTAAGGGGGCAGAGGACTTGCCAACTATGGGGAGATGGGGAGATGGGGAGGCGGATGGTGGGCATGGGGCATGGGGCAGGGGTGGGGCTACGCTGCCTTCCCTGTCCTCCCCCTCCCCCACTGTGCCCAGCTCCCCAGTCCAGATCTTCTAGCTCAGGATGTGTGCACCAGAGCGCAGAGCTTGGTGTGTGTGTGTGTTCACACACTTAACACACATATATGGCTGGTATTGGGGGTCGGCCCCCCCAGTCCCCAACAGTGAGGAGGGGGAGGAGGATGGGACGTGTCATGCTTCTGGTATGCCTGTGAATGGTACATATTTTTCCTAAATGCATGTTCTTTATATGTTCGGTGTCCACACATGGTCTGCTTCCCTCCCAGAATCATAAGTCTGGTCAGTACCCACCTCCCTACCTTACAGCCTGGGTCAGTAAAAGGGTTCCCTCCCCCTCCTTAAACGAAAAGAAGCCCCCTGGCTTGGGCCGCCCCAAAGGTTGGGGGACTCGAGGATCAAAGAGGAGGTAGGCATTTCCCTTCTCAGAAAACCGACTCTTCCTCCGCCTACCGACCAGGGGACCCCCAGCCCTCAGCTGCTGGGGGCTGTTCACAGAGACGGGGTCTGTGTGCAGACCCTCCAACTTCCCACCTGCACAAAGGCTCAAAGGGACAAGAATCCCGTCCTTGTGGTTCCCAGACCCCAGGTGAGGGGAGTTTGGGGAAAGCGAATCCTGGGGAGAGTGTGGTTAGATGGCCTGAGTCAGCAATCTAGAACTCACGTGTGCCCACCCCCAGCCTGGGGCAGGCAGGGGTAATGCGGGCACCGAAACAGAAAGAAAGATGGGGAGACAGAATGAGAACAGGGGAGAGAGAAACCGAGACAATGGCCAGTCAGAAAGAGAGTGAGGGGCCGAACGGGGACGGGTCGAGGCTGGGCACTGGGGGCTGTGAGAACACAAATGATGAGGGAGCCGGCAGGAGGGTCAAGGGTCCCTTTGCCCTTCTCTTTCTTCGATAGCAGTGCTGAGCCACCAAAGGTCAGCACTGGAAGAATCCAAGAATCCAAGTCTTTCATCTCAAGAAGGAGAAATGAGGCTTAATGATAAAGTCACCAAAAGGGAAAACCGGGCAGGGGTAGGACCCACCCTCCTGCCCCAAATGGAATCGGGAGGACCAGGCAGGGGGAATGTCCGGTCTCAGCCTTCTGGATAGGTGATGCTGGGGGTGGGGGTTGGGAGAGAACTGGAGACTTGTCTTGACACGTACTTGCTTGCCAAGTACACTTCTTCCTTTGAGACATTACAGAGCAATAATAGCTAAACTTTCTAAAGGATGCTTTAACCCCACTTTACATAACATTGAGATGAAGGGAGGCGACCTCCTCCCTTGCGGATGCCCAGGAAGGAGGAGGGAGGAAAAGGGGCCCAGAGTGTTTTATCCAAAAGAAAAAAAAACAAAAAAACAAAAAACAGTCCCTCTCTTACCCGTCCCACCTCCACCCGGAACTCAGGATCACCTGGGTTCTCTCTTCCTGACTCAGGTAAGGATGGAGAGGTAGACCCTGTCAGCTCTAGAACTATCTGTCTAAATCACACGGACTGCAGGCCTGGGGCTGGGCATTCCCATTCACAGCCTGGCTTCTTCCATCCCCCGCCCGTCCCCCCCCCACCTGAAAGACCACCAGCAGAACTTGGCCCGGATGGCAGAGGGGACCTGTCTCCAGGTCACATGGCCACCAGGTGTGGGGGAGAGGAGGGGAATTCCCAGCAAGCACTCTGGTCCCAGGCCCAGGCACCAGCTGGGCTGCCAAGCTGATACCCAGGCCTGCCCAGGGGACCTGCTGTGCCCAGTCCCGCCCTCAGCAGCAGGCAGCTTGGCTCCTGGCTCCCTGGAGACTGGGAGCTGGAAAAGGCAGATTGAGAGGAGACCCTCTGGGGGACCTGAGTGTCCTCATCCTCGGCCCCTCCCTGTTCCAAACTGTTAGATAAGGGCAGTCCAGGAATGATGTTACCCTCCACCTTGGTGACCTCCCCGCCAAGCCCCCGGGAGCCCAAAGACACAGTGCCTGCCGCCCACCATGTGGGAGCTCAGATCCCATCCAAAGCAAACCACTTTTCCATCTCTGCCTCTGACTCCTCCAAAAATTTGGGGGGCTATTAAGGGGGGCTTCCAACCCCTTTAGTCATCCTAAGAAGCCGAGCTGAATAGCGGTGACTGATAGTCACCTAACCACAAGCCAATTCTGTGGTTTGAGTTGTTTTCAGGGGAGCAGCAATGCACCAGCAGAAGGCCCAGGGCAGGGGAGGTGCCTCCTGGACCCCTGCCTTTGCCCTTGCCCTTGCCCAGGGCCCCACCCCCACCTCCCAGATGCACAGAGAAGGCTCTGAAACCACCAGGAAACCCTCGCTCTCCCCTCTTGCCTCCATGTCCACCTGGCACCATGACTGGTTAGGGGGGCTGTTTCCTACATCCACGACACACATTTTTCTTCTCTTCTTTTCATTTCATTTCATCCATGGTTTTCCCCCTTTGCTTTCATTTCCTTTCCTTTTCCTTTCTTCCCTCCTCCCCTCCCTTCCTTCCTTCTTCCCTCTCTGCCCCCTTTCCTACCCTCTTTCCTCTTACATGTGTGTGGCAGAAATAATTTAGGAGCCGTAGTGAAAACAGCAGAGGCTGCTGGAAGGCCCCCAAATGTACATGGCCTGCCAGGCCCCCAAACCAAACCTACAGATACCCAGGCCCAGTCTCCAGCTCCTTCAGCTGTGGTACCTGCTGCCCCCAGTCACGGAGCACATCTGTTCACCTCCCTCACAGGCTGGGAAAAGATCAGGATTAGCAACAAGGGATACTCGCCACAGAACAGATTTTAGAATACTTTCCGAAATATAGAATGCCAAAATGTCAGAGCCAAGAAGGAAATTAAAACCACCTGGTCCAGAACCTTCTTTTTTTTTTTTTTTTTTTTTTTTTCCCTCAAATTGAGAAGCGGAAGCTCTGAGAAGTGATGCAATGTTCCCAGAGCATGGTTAGGACCAGAGGTCCTCACTCTCAGAATGTACTCTAACCGCCTCCCCTCATTGAACGGCAAGCTGCGGGGTTTCTCGCCTTCAGGGAGCAGCATTGAGCGGACCCTTTGTCCTGATGACCAGGGAGAAACATAAGCCAACCAGGGAACAGGCCAGGCACAAGGAGGCAGAGGCTTATGTTTTTTCCAGAAATACACAGCATCCCTCTCCTTGTCCTCTTCCTCCAGGAAGTCTGCCTGGATTAGCTATGGGCCTGTCACCCTCCACACATGGAGGGAGAGAAGGAGGGAGCAAGGCTGAGAGAGATGGGCCTGAGTGCCAAACCCAGCTCAAAGCCCCGAGGGACAGGGAAGGAGGAGAAGTGAGAAAGGCCAGAAGTGGGATCTGGACAGGAGGCGCCGTGGGGAGAGAAGGTAGGGAAAGGAGGCGGCACCCCCTGGGGAGAGAAGCGGCCCAAATGAGTCATGGCTGGTCAGGTGCAGCTCTCCTGGGGGTACCCATTTTTGGTTAAGCTTTATCATGTGATTTCTAGGAGTGGTGGGCTGGAGCTGGCTCCCACCAGCTTGAAAGAGCAGATTATGTCCCCCTCTTCCCAGGGCTCCATGCCATCATCACGGCAGCTGAAACTGGAGAGCCCGTTGTTAGACACTGACCAGCCCAGCACTGGGTAATGGGGGCGACTTCCAAGCCAGGAGCCCGTGTGTCGGTGTGCATATTGGCCATCATGCACCATTCCCAGGGTCCCCATGGGGTCCTATATGAGTGCGAGACAGTGCACTGTGACACCTGGGCTAGATCCGTGTGGCACTGTGTTCCCAGTGGTGTGAGACTCCGTGTGTGTGTGCCGTGCGTGTGAGAGGAGTGCGGCATCCCTGGGAGCCTGGAATGTGAGGAAGGGTATGGTGTGTGTGTGTGTATGCGTAACTGGGACTGTCATGTGCCTTGTGTATCTGGGGCTAAGTGTGACAGGGTGAGTCTGTTGGACAGTGGGGGAGAGACCCGCATGTGCCCGCTGTCGGGGATTAGGACAGTGCCTGGGACCAGAGACCCATAAATCCCAGAGTTCTGAGGACTCAGAGTGGGTGGTGGCTGAGGGCCCATCTGTGAAGTCCCACTCAGGCCTCTGTCTCTGTCGCTCCTGGAGGGAGTCGGATGCCAAGGCAGGATCTCCCTGACTCCAGGCAAGGATCTCTCTGATCCCAGGGGGAAACAGTCCTCTTCCGTGCCCCCACCCACGTTTCGGGGTGAACCATCACCTTCACACCATCTCCAGATCTTCCCTATCACCTCCCATCCACACTTGGCTTTTGTCGGGGGAGCAGGACAGCTCAGGGGCCTGCAGCACCCACAAGGCCAAGGAGGGACATGATGGGCACGCAATCAGCCCCGCCCACTTACCTCCCTTTGCACTGGAAAACTGGGCCGGATGTCCCTCCAGAGCAGGGGGTACTGGCTGGAATGATGCGGGCTCCCTACGTCGTCCCTTTGCTGAGCACCTCCACCCAGTCCCTCTGCCTCAGGGAATTTGAGTCCACTACCTGAGAACCCCTGCAAGGGGTCCTGCCAGCCTTGGGCTCAGGTACTGGGGGAGGGGACCAGTCTCCTTCACCACAGCCGCTCCCCCTGCCCCTGTCCCTTCCTGGTCTGAGTTTGGAAGAAAAGCAAGACAGGACAGTAGGAAGAGGACTGAGAGGAGAGACAGCATTCCCACTTGTGGCTTCCTGACCCAAATCCCACACCACAGTCCGGCTTGGGACCATAGGTCTTCTGCCTCACCATCCTCCCTCCCTCTCCTCCCTGGAGCCTTCAGACCCCCATCACCTGAAGTGGGTGACGGCTCAGCTCCTGCCTCTGGCCTGCACCGGCCCCTGGCAGCCCAGACTCCTGGCCTTAGAGGGGGAGAGCTGTCTACTGTGGAAAACAGCCAAGGAACCAGAGCCGCCCGTTCATCCGGGCAACGCGCCCGAGTGTCTTCACCAGAAATTCTTCCTAAAGTCGACCCTAACATTCCCTCTACGTGCCCTGCACCAGCTGGCTCCAAGCCGGGCTTTCTTCCCAGTTCAGCCAGCCCTGCTCCTTCTGCCGAAGCGGGACTATCAGGCAGAGCAAGAGCCCAGTTCCAAAAACGAAAACAAAAGTCTCTGCTCATTCCCAGCGCTCACCTTCTCTGTGCACCGTGTCCACCCCCGGCCACCACAGAAACCCACAGGGCATTGGAGCCTTCATCCCAAAATGAGTCACGGTCCCTCAGAGGGGGTTGAACCAGGGCACAGGAATTACCCTTCATGTCAAGAAAGGGCTTTACTTGACACCAACCTCTGTCCAGCCTTCTTGGCCCTTGGAGCCAAGATTGGCTTCCCTGCTCAGAGGGGCCAGAGCTCCTGTGGGCAAACCCAGTTGTCCCCTGGAGATGCCTTCTTCCCTGACCTCTGATAACACCTAACTCACTCCCTAAGTTCGACGTTAAGGGGGGGACCCTAAGTCCTGGCTTGGGGGCGAGAAGCGCTCAGGCCTGCTGAGCTGTACTGCGCACCTGCCTCACGTTGTGTCCCACAGTACACTCCACATCTTCTGTCCAGGGAAGCAATGGAAATAGAAGCTTCTCCCTAGGTCTGAGGCCTCAGGGGGCTCTCAAATGGGGTACCAAGAGGCCAGCTGCAAATCTCCTAGCTCATTCTTTTTCCCCTTGTGCTCAAGAGAACAAGAAGATTTTCTTCCAGCAGGGAGGGGAGCGCTTGGAGGCGGGGAGAGGCTCCAGGGCCAGTAGGGATGGCTGGCAGGAGGAGTGGAGGCATCGGGCCATCCAGCTGACCCCCAGGGGAGCTGGCATATCCCCCCACACCCTGCCCCCTGCACTGCATATATTCTCTCCCTCCAAAATAGCATCTCTGGAGGGGGGAAGAGGGGGTTCTCAGCTCACTGTTCACTCCTTCCCACATTGTGTTCACAGCTCTCTGGGCTGTCTCTCGCGACCTGGTTTCCCTGCCAGGCCCTTCTGCTGTGCCTCCGCCCTCACCACTTGGCTCTTCCAGGTCCCAGACCCCTCTGGCCAAGAGGGCGCTCCTTCTCCTAGCTCGGCCCGTCTCCGTCCTGCAAGCTGTGCCTGCCACAGCATCCCCTCTGCTCTTTGAATTGAATTCAGTGAATTCAGTGCACATAAGTGGCACCAAATGCATTTGTGGGGGGTCTGTGTGGTCGTCACGGGGGCAGGGAGGAAATAGGGCACAGTCCTGGTTCTGTTCTCCAAGGAACTCACAAAGGAGAGGTCTGGCACAGGAGCCGCTTCCAAGTAAAGGTGGGCCATAGGCCTCTCCCAGAGCTGGGAGGCCCTCCTCCCACTCACCCCATAGTCCTCAGGCCAGGGTCCCACACTGGATCCTGGTGCATCTCACACCACTTCCAGAATCTCCTCACAAGCTCCCCTACTAGCGTCTGGACTATTTCTCATGCCGAATGTTCCCTTGCGCAGCTCCCAGGTGGGCCCTGCCCTGGGAAATGCCCAATCTGACAGAGCAGCACGACCCAGACTAAAGAGAACAAGGTAGGCAGAGCTGGGGCATGAGAGCCGCAAGAGGGTCCCCAGGGAGAGAGTTTCCAGGGGAGGGAAGGCTGAGGGGACGCTGCTTCGGAGAAGGACTAAGGCAGGGCTGGGCTTCTGGGGTGTCTGGGCCAAAGGAAGTGGGAGGTCAGGATGGGGTGTCCGCCCAGTCTGAGGAAGGAGGAGCCTGGGGCCAGCTGTGGGTCTGGAAAAGGCCTGACCTCCTGCCTCCCTCCCTGCCGTGTTTGGCGGGGGGGGGGGGTTGGAGGCAAGGAAAGAGAACCTCCAAGAGCCCCCCAGGGAACCACCTCACCCCCCCTTGTTATTTCTGGCTCCATTTTCTTGGTCAAGAAGGGTGTCAGTGGTAATGCAAATTAGGAGGTGTTGGCCAACACCCATCCTGTCCCCACTCCTAGCCTCTCCCTCCCTCCCCCCATGCCCACGCTCACACAGCCAACTGGAACATCTGTGAGGCATGCCTGGTGCCCTTGACCTTGGCTCAGTTGGTATGGAGGGTGAGTGAAGCGGTGGGTTCTCTGGGGCACCAGCCCCTGCCCCAAGGACAGGGCAGCCATCTGATGCCCAGGTCCTCCCCCCACCTTGACCCCCTCCAGCCCTTGACCTGGCCAGGCATCCCTGGGTCATTACCATCCGCAGAGACAGCTAATGCCCAGACCAAAGCCTTCTCTCCAGGCGGCCATGGGAGCAGCAGAGACTGGAGCACCGTCCCCAGCACTCCCTGGCGCTGCAGTTTTGGTTAGACCTCAAAGGCACTTGGGCAACCCTGGGGCACAGCCCTGAGAGTCCCTAGTTTCTCTGGAATCAATACAGAGAGACTGGAGGAAGGGCAGAAAGAGAGCAGGGCGCTGGGAGGATCTCTTACACTCTTCCCCAGGAGCTGGCCTCTGCCCCAGACACCTTGTCCCCCTCCTTCCCAGTTAGAATCCACCTTGTCCTTGATGGTTCATCTGTGCGTCTGACCTCAATTCTTCCTGGGGAAGCCAAAGTGGCTCTGTTCTTGTTCTTGCTGAGGGAGAAGTGGGACCGGGGGAGCGGCCCTGCTCCCCCCACCCTGTATAAAGTTGTCACCCCCCTCTGTTCTTGTTCATTAGTCCTAATCAGCGGGGTGAGTTGTTTCTCATTAACACGGCTGACTCACCCACACACCCCTCCTCTTTGTTAGCGATCAGCTTCTCCCCTGACACACACACACACACACACACACACAGCGCGTGTGTGCTCACGCACGTGAGCATACACACACGCCAACTTCTAGAAGGAGCTGACAGCCTGCATAGGGACCCAGAAGAGGGGCAGGGGTCTCCCAGAGAAGGGCAGCGGTGTAGGGTTCCCCAGAGATGAGGCAGCTCGTAGTGAAGGAGAGACCGAAGGCAGAGGGGCCACAGCCAGAGAGAACGTTACTGGGCCGCCGGCCCTTCACGGAGCCCTTGGAGATAGACCTGTGCCGGCTTTGGTCCCTGTGCATCTCCCCGATCCCTACTACATCTGGCTTTGGGTCTGCGCTGGCAGGAGCCAGTGGGTCCCTTGGGTGTCTTCTCCAGCCTCAACAGCGGTCTCCTCTCCATTCTGCCCATGGGAAAGTTGTTGCAGCCTTCTCATCCTTCCAGAAGCCTTATGATCTGGATCCTTTTGTTCCCACACTCTCTCAGGCCCTAGAGAGACCCCTACGTTACTCCCACAGACTAACAGGTACCGAGAGTAGCCAAGGCCCTGTCTGATCACCATTCTACTTGAGAAGAGAGAGAGGAGTGTTGGCAGGCTCCCCAGCCCTCTCCCAGCTCCCCCACCTTTCATGTCCTCTCCTTTTGGGGGGCATTAAATGAAAGCCTGCAGTTCTGGAGGACATGGGCTGGGGACACACTGGCTTTCCCCTCTTTCTCCCTTCCCTCCCAGCCCTCAGCAACTTTCTGTCTTGCACCTGAGCCCCTCCCCAGATCCCTAGAAATCAGAGACAAACTGACAGAATATGCACCCTAGGGGCACCTGGGTGGCTCAGTGGGTTAAAGCCTCTGCCTTCAGCTCAGGTCATGATCCCAGGGTCCTGGGATCGAGCCTCACATCGGGCTCTCTGCTCAGCATGGAGCCTGCTTCCTCCTCTCTCTGCCTGCTTCTTTGCCTACTTGTGATCTCCATCTGTCAAATAAATTAAAAAAAAAAAAAAAAAGAATATGCACCCTATGTCCCCATGCCCTCCTCACACCGGTGACCACAAAGATGTCCAGGCTATGGGATACCTGGGTTCCCTCTTACCTTCAGACATGCCAAGGACCAGAAGTGGTTCCCCAGGTCATGCCCCAGCCTATAGTTCATTCCCAGGTCATCCTTTGCCTTTTTTCTCTCAACGACTGGGATTTTTCTTTGCCTCATGTCCTTGTACCACCCCTAATTCACTCAAATGCTAGCAAATGTTTCCAGAGATGCAAGAAGGACGACCCAGAAACCTGGGTGCTGCCTTCTTCCATGGGAGTTGTCTGAGGTGGAAGAATAGCAGGGTACACTGAGTGCCAATGTTCCAGAAGTTTCCAGAACCTTCTTTCCCACGGTTTATGAAGCCATGTCCCATAGGAATGGCTATTCTCACCTTTCTTTGCACTCAGGATTTGGCTGCAGATGGAGTCAAGTTTGGAAGAACTTTTAGAAGCCAACTGTAGTTGTTAACTGCAACAGAGGAGCAGAGAAAGCTGGGACATCTCCCCCACTGGGGTTTGAACCTTGGCACTGTATGGGGAGGAATGTTTGCCCTGGATCTGGAGCTGAACCTCAGCCTTCTATGAGCAATTGCCCCAGCCTTTTAAGTGAATTCTTGGCCTGCAGGGGTCATGAGGAAATGAAAGGCACCAAGAGTTGGTGAATAGAGCTCAGGCCTTTTCTGCAGACAGAGGGCACAGCTCTGACTGGGGCCAAAGTCACAGGTTTATGACCTGGCTTTGACAGCCCCGGTTGTGGGGCTTTCAAGGCAGCTGCTGAGGCTGGAGCCCAGCCCCTCCCCCACTCTCAGAACCATAAGGATGTGGAACACGGGTTCTTCCTTTTTGAGGCCAAGCCTGGTTCCTGGGATGCAGAAATCACTAGGTGAAGACATAGCTGGTCCCGAACCCCCAAGGCATTGGAACCTCTACCTGCTGGGAGGGAAAATTCAAGAGTTCCCGACACCTGCTCAGGGCTGGGCTGGCTGCTTTGTCACAAAGACATCCTCTACTGGGGTGTCTGGGTGGCTCAGGGGATGTAGCGTCCGCCTTTGGCTCAGGTCATGATCCCAAAGTCCTGGGATCCAGCCCTCCCTCCAGCTCCCTGCTCAGCCAGGAGCCTGGTTCTCCCTCTCCCTCTGCTCTTCCCCCTGCTTGTGCTCTCTGTCTGAAACAAATAAATAAAATCTTTTAGAAAGATGCAGTTTAAATAAACTCCATGTTACAAGTCATCTGTGCCCACCTCCATACCCACGTCTCCAGAATCACCCTAAAACACCGATGCCCCACGCATCCTGTTGTCCAGTGCAACCCTGCATGGTTGTGGTTCCTCGAGAGGGTCTGCAAAACCTCCCACTACCCAGGGTTTTCTCCCCGCCCCAGCCAGGGACAGCACAGACCAAGAGCAGATGGAACAGGTAAGTTTTATTTGGACTTTCAACTTGTTCAGAGAGCTCAGGAGCCCCCACCTCCCTCTTCAGGCCCCCTTCTCCACTTCCCCTCCCCAGGGGAACCCTCAAGGTACAGTGCCATGTGTCTCTGGAGTCCTTGGTCCCTTCCTGCCTGACACACCTCTTCACTCCCCTGCACTGAGGGGGAGGAGAGGGGTGTGAGGAGGTGGGGTGGGGGGCTGGAAGTGTTGGATCAGAATGGGACATGCACTGACGGGTAGCGCCCACTGCCACCAGCCCTGGGCTAAGACCTGGGAGAGGCTCGCAGCGGGGAGCGGTGGGGGAGAGTTGGATTCATCGTGGGGCAGCAGGCTCTTGCCTTAGGAAGCTCCCCACCTCAGCCCTAGGGACCCCCTGGCCTCCTGCTTACCCATCCTTCTGAGGGTACGACTCTGAGGTAGATTTCACAGAGGGAATGTGGGTCGCTGGGGTATGGGAAGGGGGTTAGCTCTTTTGAAGTTGATCTCTAACAGCACCCTGGGCCCAGCCGCAGGTTCTGGCCTGGGAGGCAGGGCTGACGACACCCACCCAGCTAACAGAGGCCGAGTTACACACAGGTTCCAGGGCACCTGTGTGGTCAGGGACTCGAGTAGTGTAAGGGTGGAGGCGAGCATCTGTCTTAACCATCTGTGTCTTGGTGCGAGGGTCTCTGGGGGGTTGCAGGGGCCTGGGAGGCTAGCACAGACACTCCCCTGGCCTGGGGGTCATGGTGCAGGGTGTCCCCCTCACCACCCCACCCCCCCCCGCCCTCAGGGCAGCCTCTTTAGGCTGAATCCTCCCAGTCCTGCAGGGTCCTCCCTCTCCACTCTCGCCCCCAGGGGGGCAGAGGAGAACAAGACTGGCTGCAGGGAATGGCAAGAAATGAGATGCCTCCTTCCCCTAAGGAGGGCGGACCGTGCCAAGAGCCCAGAGCTGGCCATGGGATGGAGGAACCAGTATCCTTGTGCAAGGCAGGCTCTGGGACCCCACCGAGAGGTGCTCCCTGGACAGAGCACAGCCTGAGAAAGATGGACATCTGGGGAGAAGCTAGGGGAGCTCCCAGAGTCCTCTGATACCTTCCCCCTCCCCCAGGCCCAAGCACTAGACACTTTCTTGGATCCAACCCTGTCTTGAGAACAGAAAGGCAGAGGGAGAGGCTGGGCGGGGGATGCCCCTCCCCATCCCAGCCCAGATCCTCACCCCCATCCCCCCTGGCAGAAACCAGGGAGCTGGGGAGAGCCTCGGCTGGCCTTCTGGAAAGAGCCAGGGCTGAGTGGTGCCTAGACCAGGGAAGACGGCACACACGTTGACTCGGTAGCTAGTGGAGGTATCTGGGGGTCGCAAGGGGCAGGGGCCCCCCACGAGATTCATGCAGCATTCAAAGTGAGTGAGTGTTTGGGGGTGATGAGAGAAGATGGAGAAACAGCCAGTGGGTGGGGGAGGCACCCTAGATCTTGCTGTTCTCCAGGTGGGAGTCAATGTGTTTGATGAGGGCATCATCCGGGTACCCAACAGGGAAACCGAGCTGGCAGAGGGGGCAGCTGCGGATATCAGAGCCCACTGTCTCCATGAGAAGCTGTGGAGAGAGAGGGGAGTCAGGTAAGGTCTCCAACCCTCCCTCATGGTCCCCACAGCCCAGCCTGCCCCTTCCTGAGACCCAGGGCAGAGAGGACTGTAACACGCAGAGAAGGCCTGGTTACCCCTTGTAAGCACCATCCCTCCTCCCCTGCCCTCCCTGCCCACCTTCCACCAGTTTAGCATCCACTGCCCCAACCCAGGGCATAGGACCCCAGGAGGCCTGTATGCTCAGCCTGCCCAGGGTATATGCAGTAATGAGACATAATGCAGAAGCCGAGACCCAGACATGCCCCCAGAGTGACTAAGACACGGTTCCCACATAACTCAAAGCAATGGATAATCCCAAACAATGTACAACCCCAAAATAATTCTCTATCTGGCTTTGGAATATATTTTGGTCCTTCCAGGTGGCAAGGGTTGGCTCTGACATTCAGGAAACTCATTATTTCAGTGAAACACTAGAGCCCCAAGACAGGCTGCCTTCTAGGACAGCCGGTAAAGAGCAGGGGCTCTGAGGCCAGAGGGAGGGCACTGGATGCGCAGGCCCGACCCTCGAGTGGGCCCGAGACCTGTGGCGTTCATCACGGCACCCATCACTAGTGTCGCAACAGAGGGCTTTAGGCTCCCTGCCTCCCTCTTGGGAACCCTCTAACGGAATTAGATAAGAAAACTGAGGATCAGAGAGGATAAGTAGCTTGTCCGAGGTCTCCCCGCTGCTGAGCACTGAGGTCTGGAATCAGTCCCAGGCTGTCACTCTCCAGCCAGGCCCTTAACGTCGGCAATGGACGCGCCCCAGCCAGTCATCAGGGGTCGGCAGGGTCCTTTCACGCCAAAGGCAGGGAGAGAGAAGCGAAGGGCGGGGGCAGCCCGGGGAGGCGGGGCCGGTGCCCGGGGTGGGAGCCTACCACCCCCCCACCCAGCCCGCGGGCGCCCCACTCACGTTGATGGACGGCCAGGACTGTGCATGCTCCGCGTGGGCATAGGCGGCGGGCGACTCCGGGATGGGGAAGCCCGCGCAGAACGAGGCGCAGCGGATGGCGCCCGCCTCGGGGCTGGGCGGGCTGGTGGGCACGGCCCACTCCTCCTCCTCCGACGGTTGCTTCTCGAAGCGCAGCCGGAGGCCGTCGAAGGCGCGCCGAGGGCTGAGCGGCCGGCCGGGCCCGTAGAGCTCGCCGCCGTAGGCCCGCGGCTTGGGCAGCGTGGCCGCCTCGGCCTGCAGCCAGGGCGGGGAGGCGCCCGCGTAGCCCGCGCCCTCGGCCATCTCGGAGTAACTGCGGCGGCCCTGAAAGCCGGCCTTCACGTGGTGGCTGGGCGGCTTGGCGTAGGCGCGCTCGGCCGGCGTCCTCTCCCCGGGCGGAGGGGGCGGCGGGGGCCGGGGCTGCGGGGCCGGGCAGGCGGGGGGCCCGGGGGAGCGGCGCTGCGGGCTGGGGGACTGGCACGGCGGCGGCGGCGGCACCGGCGAGCGGCGCTGCGGGACGGGCGACGGGCAGGAGGGCGAGGCCGGCGAGCGGCGCTGCTGGGGCGAGGGGCACGGGGGCCCGGGAGAGCGGCGCTGGGGGGCGGGGGACTGGCACGGGGGTCCAGGGGGCGCCGCCCGGGCGGGCGGGGACGGTGAGGGGCACTGGGGGGCCGGGGAGTGGCGCTGCGACAGCGGCGAGTGTCTTTGGCCTGGAAGAGAAGCAGGACGAGTGCAAGGAAGGACAGGGGTGGGTGAGAGAAGGCGTCAGAACCGGGGGGAGCCACGGCGGCCCCCCAGCTCTCCTCAGAACGCGGGGAGGCAAGACCCAGAGGGGAAAAGAAAGGCAACCGTGGCCCCAGGATGCGAGACGGGAGCCACAGCTGCCCTCTTGCCTCCCTGCGGACCCCGCTCCCAGCCTCCCCTTCCAGGACCCATCTCACCACCGCTTCGGGCCTGCTCCTGCAGCAGCGTCCTCAGGATCCTCCCCTGCAGGGCACTCAATTCCCGGAGCCGGCCCAACTCCTCTGTCAGCTCCGTGTAAGCCAAAGCCAAGTTCACCCTAAAGGACAGCCCAGCCACCCCCCGCCCCAAGACAAGGCTTGACTCCAGCCTGCCCCCGACCCTGAGGTCAGAGGGCAGGGAGTGAGGAGGAGGTTAGCGGGTTTACTGTCACAGCTGTGGACGGAGAACTGCCAGTGCCCAGCTGCTGGCTCTCCCTTCCGTCCAGGGCCGTCGTACCCCAACTGCATAAATGCTCTTGGGCTTTAAGGTCTACCTCAAATACCACCTCTTCCAGGGAGCCTCCCTCTCTTCCCAGTGAGCCTTACCTGGGGCTAGGGCAGTGGCTCCCCGACTAGGGACTTGGGCTGGGGAGCTCAGTGATGCCAAGGGGTCCCTAAATCCATGTGTTCACCAAGCACTGTCTACGGCCTGAGCACATCTGATACAGGTGTGTGCGAATGTTTTTCTAAGCTGAGCAGAAGCTGCAGTGACAAATAAAACAGATTCATCAAAAAAACGGCCCTGAGTTGAAAGTAGCTCTGGTTACTATGAGTTTTCTCTAAGAGTGATTAATAAAAGCATAAGTACAACCTGTGTTTTGGGGGCAGGGGTCCACGGGGAGGCCTCCCCCTTTGTAGGACTGGGGACCAGTGCTGTACAGTTCCGTAGGTGAGGACGCGGCCTCCTGGCTTGCCAGAGGAGCCAACTGATAAACTGGAACCCGGGTCGGCCAAGTGCCAAGTCCACTGCCCTCCTTCCACCTCAGCGCTGCCCCTGAGCTTCCAGTCCCGCACCTCCTGGGATCTCCAGGGAGCCCCTTCCAGGGGGAGCTCTGGAAACAGCTGTCATGCACCACACACCCCCAGAGGGCGCCACCCACGAGACACACTCAGCAGAAGTTGCCTTGCTCTGGAACTGCATGGGGAGCTCTTCAAAAGGGAGCATCGTGTTGCTGTATTTCTATTCCCAGCACCCTGTCCAGGCCTGGCCCCCAGGAGATGTTCCGGAAGTGAAGAATGAATTGAGCCTCCCCATCCATTTGCCTTTCTTCTTCCCTTTCTTCCTCCCACTTCCTCCTGGGCACCCACCTGCATGGAGCTGGAAGGGCTCTGAACTTAGCAAAGACTTCACCCACTTCCTTTTCTCTTCCTTTCTCTTTGGGTCACTTTGACCCAGCCCCACGGAAGGTTCTCTCTCTCACACTGCCCCTCCCCTCTCCCAGCCTGGGCTGCACACCCCCAGGGAGCCCTTCCTGACCTCACAGGCGGCTCTGCGGTTGCCTTGGGTCACTGCTTTCATCTCTGTTCCGGGCTTGGACACAGCCTGGGAGGCAGGAGCCTGGGAGGCAGGGGTTTGGTTTCCTCAGATCTCCCCACCCCCTTCCCAAGTCCAGAAGGGACTCCGGAGCTTCTGGGAAGTTGGAGCTGAAGGGAGGTGACAGAGAGCAGCTCAGCCACTTCAGGTCCTGCTCCCAGGGGAAGCCCTCTTGCTCTAGGATCTGTAGGGTACTGGGCATGAATAAGATTGGGGAGGGGTGTTTTCAGGCCCTGAGGCCCTGTGCCCATCCCAAGGTCATGGTCATGGGAGAGAGGATCCATGTGGAGGGGAGGGAGTAAAGTCAGGAGTGATGCCACTTGACTGTGAGGAACGGTGTGAGAGTGAATGTGTGTGTGTGTGTGTGTGTGTGTGTGTGTGCACATATGTGTGTGTGACTGACCCTAGAGGAGAGAAGGGGAAGTCTTGAGGTTAGGGCTTCAGAGGGCAGGAAAAGCTGAGGTGCAAAGAGGGCAGATAATGACTGAGCTTCACTCCACGCTCACTGCTCACCGGCTGGTTCTCTCTTGCTAATCCTGGGGCTAGCTGGGTGATGGGGGAGCCAAATGCCCCTCCCATGACGAAATTATTTTTAACCCATCTGGGCCAAAGCCAAATTATTGCCAAGAGGCTGGATTCTGGGGGACAAGCCCACTTCCTAGGGAGAGAGAGTGCCCACTACCCATTTGAGGGTGCACAGGGATAGAGGGGAGCAGAGAGGAGGGAGTCCTTCGGGGAGCCCTGGCTGAGGTGCTGAAACCTCAATTCTACCCCGTCTCAGCCCTTACATGATGTGTCCTGTGTTCCCCGACCTTCATCTCAGGGGTCTCTGGGAAGAAATGGCATCTCTCCCAACAGACCGGAAGGTCCAGCCTGGGTGTCCCATATTTAATTGAGGACTCCCCAGTGACAGCTCCCCTCTTCCCTCTGAATGCAGAAGCGATGTCTCCCCCATCAGACTGGGGGTTTTGGAGGCTCACGCTGACCGCTCAGTGGCAGGAGCAGGAGGGGGCTCTGAGCAGGGCACGGATGGAGCGTCCCCCTCTGACAGAGCAGGGAGCAGCTGCTAGTCTCGCTCCCCATCCGCCTTCACTGCCGTATCTCAGGTGACAGATACAGGTCGTCGCCTTCACACCCCAGCTTGGAGATCTCACCTGCCACGCTCAGTTTCCAGGCCCCTATCTCTTCCCTACTTGCCTTCCTCTCCTTGTCAGGAGCTACCCCAGTTTCCACCGCCCTGCTCCTGGCACCCTCCTCACGGAAAAACAGATGGGCCAGCAGGAAACGGAAGAAGCCCCTAGCCCAGAACACCCCAGCTCTGACCAGGTGCAGGGAGGGAGGGACTTGGGGAGGCCCGTGAGTATGAATGTCCTGCAGCCCCAGGCGGCCTCACAAAGACCTCTGAGACCCCGGGCGAGGTGCTGGGGCCTGATCTCCTGATGTCCCACGGCCCTCTCGGGCCACCCTTTATATCAAGCCTCTCTTCCCACCTCAAGATGCACAGGCCCCAGGCAGCCAAAGATGCTGACAACTGAATGACTCACATTAGAACACACTGCCAATTCAGTGGAAAAAAATCTCAACTTCACAACACAACCAAGGCTTGCACACGTGCACCTGAACACACGTTCCGTTTCCTGGCTTCCCGGCCCACACCTGAATGGTAGTTCCCACCACACAACTGTCTGGGAAGCACAGGTCAGGCAGCAGATGGCTGCTCTGGGCAACTTCTTTATGGCTTAAATTATGGGAGAAAGGGGAGCCTGGGGGGCTCAGTCGTTAAGTGTCTGCCTTCGGCTCAGGTCGTGATCCCAGGGTCCTGGGATCAAGCCCCGCATCGGGTTCCCTGCTCTACGGGGAGCCTGCTTCTCCCTCTCCCGCTCCCTCTGCTGTGTTCCCTCCCTCTGTGTGTCTCTCTATGTCCAATAAGTAAATAAAATCTTTTAAAAAAATATTATGGGGGAAAGTTCTGTCTGCATCTCTCAGAACCTGGGAGGGACCCAGGCTGAAAAGAATGGAGAAGGGGTTACCATGGGGCCGGGCAGGATGCTAAAGAGCGTTCCTGAATCCTCAGAGCAACCCCATCACATGGCCACTCCTCTCTCCATGCTACAGATGACACAACCGAGGCTTACAGAGCCCTCAAGCCGAGGAGCAGGGCAGGTGCTGAAACGGAGCTCTGGTTCCCCAGACTCTAAGGTCCAGGCTGCTGACCACTAAGCTATATACCGCCTTCCAAGAGGATCAAGAAAGCGGGGAGCCAGGGGGCTGGGTGGGGGGGCAGAAGGGAAAGAGGAGCAGGAGGAGGCTGGGGAGCTCCGCAGTAGCTGGAGCATCACCGACCCTGCCCTGGGAGGGGAGAGGAAGGTGATAGACATACGTGGAAGGTGAGAGCTGTTAAGAAGCTGGCTCAAGGTCACAGAGCAGCGGTGGCACAGAGCAGGGACTCAAACCTGCTCTTGGCTCCTCAGCCCGCTGAGCTGGCACCTTCGGAGAAGCCAGAGTGCAAACGGCAGAGCTGGCAGGAAGGAGGACTCCCTCCGCTGCAAATCTTTCCACCCTTCATTGACTTATCCTTTCATTCATTCTTTCCACGAATAAGTCCGAGATCTCAAAATTCCATCTGGAAGCAATAATCTTCACTGCGACTGATAAAGCAACTGAGAGGAGGAAGGTCAGGGACCGAAGCCTCCTCCTCCTCCGTAAAGGGGCTCTTTCTACCCCAAACCAGCTGGGAGGTACATGGACTCTGCTGTGCCTTCCCGGGGGAAGCTCACTGGGGGCCCACGCCGGGCCGGGTTACAGGGACGGGTCACAGGGACGGCCAGCGCTGGGCTATGGCACTGGAACTAGGGATGGACTTGAGGTCGGGATTAAGGCTGGGGTCAGGGTCACATTAGGGCTGGGGTTGACAGCTCATTTTCCATCAGGATTGTGGACACAGTTGGGGTTAGGAGGAGGGGTAGGGTTAAAACCGGGGACGCGATCAGTATTAGGGTAGGATTGGGGTCAGGATCAGACAGCTGGTCAAATCACCAGCTGACTCAGAATCAGGAGGAAAAACCAAAAGCCAGCATTCCCGGCCCTTCCATCTCTGCCCAGAGCTGCCCCCAGCTGCCCTTAGCCCCCTCACCCTTGTGGGGGAATTGAGGGACCAAACTTTCCACCACCCACGGGCACACCCAGCATCAGTCTTCCCGCCCGGGCCTCGGGGAGGGAACCACAGGCACCGGGCCGTGGAGCGGACTTGAGGCTGCGGGCCCGGGGGGAGGAGGAAGTCACTGCAACAACCCAGTGCTCTACCACTTCCTTTCAGGCGCCTTGAGCCCCTTCACTCTCCTCGACCAGCTATGACTTGCGGTCCACAGAGCCTGGCTCCTCATGGCAGCCCTGCCGGGCTCCCAGGACAGCTAGACGTTGGCTGTGTCTGGAAGGCCTCCCTGGAGACAGCCACGTTGAGAAGCTGATGCCGGGGCTTAGAACCAGTACGCCTGTGTGGGTGGGGAGCCACGCATCCCAGTGTGCCCAGGGCTGTCCTGGTTCCCCCGAGCAGCCTCAGCAGAATCTTGAGGGTTTCTGAAGTGTTCAAATATTGAGATTTTCACTTGCAACCCTGACCTGGTTACCTCAACAAATTACCCGATCGTCCCTCACAGCAGAGCCGCCCACCTGAGGAAGAACCCAAACCAGACAACCACCAGAGAGACCATCGCCCCACTGGGTATACCGCTGGGTATTCACACTTAACTTGTCACTTAACTTCTCCAGTCACTAAACTTCTTTGCTCAGCAGTAGAAAGGGGACAAGACCTTCGCCGTATTTTTGGTGAGAACAAGAGTCTGCAGGTAAACGGCCTCACACAGTGGGTGGCCTGGATGAAGGCCTGGGAGTGCCCAGGAGAAGGGTGGAGAAAGAAAGAAAGAACTTCATGCTGATCCTTTCTTGGAGACACCAACCAGCTCACTGACCTTGGTTTAGGAACGATGGGAGGATGTGCAATTTCCCATCTAGGGAGACAGAGCTGCTCTCTGCCTTCCTGGCAAGGAAAGAGTCAGAGACAGATTCAAAGCCCCCCTGGTCCCTTAGGCCACAATGAGGTGGGAGTGCTGGGCACCGACTTCAGAACTGCTCCCCCCACTCGGGGAGTCCCAAGGCTGCAAGTGCTCAGGGTTAATTCCTGTGAGCGCCCCTGCCCTGGCTGGAGGAGATTTGAAAGAAAGGAAGTAGGGAGGGTGAGAAGCGTGAAGGGGGAGGCCCTGGGCCTGCTGGTTCTGGGGCATGAGGCTCAGTTCAGGGTACACGGGGGTCTCCGACTTCCGTCCTGACCCACCCCACACTGCCCTTGACCTCTGTGCAGAGTTTCCATCCTCTCTCTCCGAGTTCACACTTCTCCCCCACCACTAACCGCAGCCCACGCAGAGGCTTGTGGGCGGAGAGAGGGGTGTGGGGAGGGGGGCGGAAAAGGGCCAGGGCTGCAACACTGAGCCCCCCACGTTGGGAAAAAAGCAAGCCCTTATGGTTCTCTTCCTCATCACCCATACTGAGCCCCCATTTTCTCACAGGGGGACTCCCCTCTCTCACTGCACCCTCACTCCCTTCACTGAGCCTGCCCACCCAAGCCCTCAGCCCCCTCAAGGAACCCCCACTCCACAATTTCCCCTCCACCCTCAGCACTAGCCACACCCTCAGAAAGGCCACACTTGGGAGCTGTGACTCTGAGCTGGGCTGCGAGGGGAGGGGTCTATGGGTTACACACACACCCCCAGCCCTCAGCTGAGACACTCTGGGGTCCTCACCTCCCTGTGCTTCCTAAGGAGCAGGTGGGTCTCCACTCCCACCCTCCCTCATCATTGCCTCTGGCCCCTGACTGACCTCCAACAGCTCTTCCTCTGGGACAACCTGTCCCTGTCCCCTGGGCAGCAGCCACCAAGTGCTGGGCTGACCAAACAGCAGGGCAACCTTGCCCAGAGGTCAGACCTGGAGGGTGGCAGAGAGGCCCAGTCTGGAAGGTGGCTTTCAGAGGAACACTGCTGCTGAGCACAGCTGGTGGGCTGGGGGCTGGGATGAGAAGGACTGGGAATTCTTGGGGCCAGGGCTGCCTCGAAGGCCTGTCTCCTCGGCATGGGTAGACCCACTGGCAGGAGTGGGGGGCCACGTAGGGTTAGCAGAGGCAGTTATGGGGGGTCTATTTTAACAGTTAGGACTCCCACAATAAACTGGCTGGCCTGGAGGTGTCCGAACGGAGACAGGTAAGCGCCTTTCAGGAACACATGAGTCCCCCATGGGGGTAAATCAGCCCCGCATTCCTCTCCTGGGAGACCCCACAGGCAAAATTCCCACTAGCCTGGAGGGTCTGGACAAAGTGGAAGGAAGAGGAGGGGCCGGTGGGGGGAAAAGCGAGCTGAGAGCAGGTGACTGAGGCCTCAGGTGGGAGGACAGGGGAGGGAGCCCTTGGGAAGCAATTACCAAAAGGAGCTGAGTTTATAAGAAAATAAAACTGCCGGGGGAGTGAGGACTTCCTCTGAGAATTAACTCTTGCCAAGCTGGGGCTGTCCAGAGATGCTCCATTTGAAAAGAAGCGTGAGGCTGGGCCAGACAGAGCCCGGCTGGCTCCGGGGTGAGAGATCAGGAGGCACCGAAGCCGAGTCCCAACCTTCTAGGATAGAGGGGAGGAACCAGAGGTCACCCCTGGTAAGAGTGGCCCGGCCAGCCTCTGGGTGAAGCGCAGCTTCCTTTGGCCAAAGGGACTAGGGTGGCAGGTGCCCTGGGTGGGAAGGGAAGGGAAGGGAAGGGGCTGTCCTGCCCACGGGGGCAACAGGACCCTCGCCCTCCACAAGTCCCTTCTGGGAGTTCTGCTTTCCTCGCTCACTCACAGCCTTGGCCCCTTGGAATCTGCCAGTCCTTCTCCGGCCTCCCACCCTTATCACCTTCCTCCCACACCTCTCGGTAAGGACTGACCTCTGAGCCCAGGACGGAAACCTGGGGCTGCAGAGCTGAAGCCAGTAAAGCAAAGCACTCGGCATCCCTGGAAGGATTGACAGCCTGGCTGTTCCGATTCTGGCCCTGCCAAAAAGTCCTCTCCCCGGATGCACCCAGTTGGAGGGAGCCATCACTGCTGGGCTGCTAAGAGAGGCTGGGACTCAGTGAGCCATAGAGGCCCCTACGCTATAACGTCTGAGGCAAGCTAGGCTTCTAGAAAGTGTGTGCGTGTGTTCTGGATGGGATGCATGGGTTTGCATGTGCCCAGACCCACAAGCTAGGGTGCACCCAACACCCCCCACCAGCAGCCAAGCTGAGGGATCCCACCCACCAGTCCCACAAACTGGGTTCTCACCCCCCAGCTATCACAGCTCCACCCAGGCCCTCACCCCAGGGTGCAGAGGGAGGTGAGGGGTATCCCCAACTGGCCAGAAGCCTGGAGGAAGGTGAGAAGGAAGCCCACTGGAAGGAGGACCCCTAGGGTCCCGTCGCTGGGTAGACAGTGTGATGGAGAGGGAGTCTCTGCCCCTCTCCGGGCCTCGGTCTTCCCTCCCATGAAAGTAGGGAGTCTGTGCCACACGACTGGTTTCAGGGGAGAAGACTTAGGCGGAAGGAGGTTTGCGCTCTGTTTCTCAGAAAGCGGGAAAGGGTGAGTTCAGGGTGCGGATGTGAAAAGCGTCAGGCTCGCCACTGTCAGGCTGCCACTCGCCCTCTCCCTTGCTGCCCGACGCTGCCCCAGAGGCCCCCACCATTAGACTCCCCACTGACAGAGCTCCCTCCCTACTTCCTGCGGCCCTTCCTTCCCAGCGCAAGTCCCAAGGGACACCCCAGCAGAACAGAACTCCAGGATGCCCCTCTTCTTCTCAGCCTCAGCTTTCTCCTGAGACAGGAAACAAGGCACCACAAATCCTGGAAGAGACCACCTCCTTCCTCCTCACCAGGGAGGGGACAGCTAACCCAACTAGCTGGCCCTCTTACTGGGACAGAAAATGGGGCCCCAAAGAGGCCCAGGAACTCACCAGGGGATGCAGAACAGAGCAGCAAAGCTGCTGAGATGTCTCAACCCGACACCGCAAGGAGGCATGAGCTTGGGTGCCAGAAGCAAAAAGAACATCCCAGAAGGCCACCTCCTTCCTGTGAAGCATGCGGAGCCACTCGAGCACACCAAACCCCACAACCCTGATGCTGGAAGAGAGGTCCTCCGAGCAGCACAGAGCAAGAGAAGTGAACTGAAGGGGGGGACCCAGGAAATGCCACCCCTAGGGCACAGAGGCAAAGAAGGAGAGGATTTCGGATGTGACTTACTGATCATCCCCGACTCTTTTCACCCACGCCATGTCCCTCTCTGACTGGTTGGAGGCGAGATCCTAGGGAGGAAGACTGAGGTCAGATGCCAACGGTCACCTTGCCCAGACCCCCAACCCCACACACACCCCTTAACACTCCCAGGGCCAGTCTATACCTAGGAAGGAAGTCCTGGGCCTCTAAAGGCTACTTCCAGCAGCCCCCAGGCCTCCGTGGAGCTCTGGGCAGGGTTCTGGCCTCCAGAGTCCCTGCCCCTTACCTGGGCCCGGCTCTCCTGTAGCTGCTTCAGCTCCCCCTGCAGCCGCTCACACTCAGCCTGGAGCTGCTCCTCCCGAAGCTGAGCCCCCCGGGCCTCGCCCTGGGCAGCCTCCAGAGCCTCTTCCAACCGCCGCCGCTCCAGCTCACTCACACTGGCTGTGGGGCCCGGCCAGCCTGCTGGCAGGACAGAGGATAACGTCAGGCTGGGTCCAGCTGCCAGGCACCCTCCACTGACTGACTCCCAGACTGGCAGAGACTGAAACAGGTGAGCCCCGCAGCGTGAGAGATCCGAAAGGGCTGGCCACAGGCCAAGTGTCCCGAGAAGCCGCTACTGAGGGCTGTGAGGAAGGATGGTCTGAGCTGCTGCTTCTAATCTTCTTGGAAGCCAGGGACAAAGTAAGATGGCCTCATGAAGAACTTCCCTGGCCACATTCAAATCTCCAAGAGTCCTTTGGCCTCTGCTCCTCACCACCTGGGACAGGCCTGGGGAGGGGGAATCTGAGTGGAGGTGCCCTCTGCTGACACATATAGGAACTGCATGCACCAGCCGCCTGGGGCAAGCAGGCAGTAAGGGCGGGGAGTGTCGTGGGAGAAATGGGTAAGGGAACAGGTGGTAAAGAGGGATAGGGTAACTATGGGAGAAATTTAAGACATTATAATGGGGTGTTAACCCCCAATCCCAGAAGGGAGAGGTGTTCGGTGATGCTGAAATGGGGGTTAGGCTTGGGGACTTCAGGGTAGGGACATCGGGGGTCGCGGAGATCTCACCGTGACTCAAACCAGATCCCCCTCGCAGGGCCAAATAGTGCAGGTCCAGATCGGCACATGGTGGGGCAGGGGTGGGCGGGGGGCTGGGGCTGGAGAAGGCGGCGTCCCGGAGACCTTGCTGCTGCCGCAGCTGCTGTTCCAGGCCGCAGATCTGCCGCAGGTGGGTCTCTACCAGGGCCCGCTGCCCGGAGACACAAAGGGTAGGGTCTGCCCAGCACCAGGGAACCCTTGAGGGCTCCCCAGACCCAGGACTCCCACATGTCTGGGACGCCACCTCCCCACAATGAGCTGAGGCCCCAAGTCCCACATCCCAGCTGCAATCTCAGTGGCTGTGAGTGTGCGGTCCCGTCTCTCAGTAACTGCAATGCAGGTGTTTCTGGCTGTTGCCCCATGCAAGGTCAGGGTTAAGGCCTCTTCCCTGCCCTAAACACACGGGACACTTATACAGACCACACCATCCCATCGTTCCAGACACAGCCACCCCCTCAGAAGCATCACGACTTCTCTTTGCCTATAGGACAACCACTCTGGGCTTCACCCATCTCATCTCCAACACAGGGACAGCCATGCTTACCTTGTACGCTTGTTCAAAGGATTAAAATCAGTAAATATATCTAAAGAGATCACAGCAGTGCCTGGCACACAATAAGGGCCGTGTAAGTGTTTACAGTGATGAAGGCAAAGCATTTTTACACAAATGCCCCACAACAACGCAGCACTGCAGTTCTCGTGAGCCCTTTCCAGAGGAGGGCCAAGGCTAAGTGATGTGACCCAGGGAGGAGCTGGCAGAGACCACGTCTCCTGACTCTGATGCCAGCACCCCTACTCACGCATGGCCATGCCCCTGCTCAGAATCACACACATGCCGGACTCATCCCAGCAGCCATGGGGACCTGATCCCCTCTGCCCTTGCCCACGCCACCTTCCAGGCACAGGTCCACAGGCACAGAGTCGACCCAGCCGAGACCCAAACACACGCATAGAGACACAGCGTCAGGGGGGACACTGCGTGGCCAGGGGTGTGCCAGGAATCACTCACAACCGGTACGACACACTCAGCTACACTCTAAAGGGCGACGGCCACTCAAAGACACACAGGAATCCACTGGGTTCCACACTACAGACACACACACGTGGGGTCACACGCCATCAAGCCACAAGGGTCACACACTCAAGCACCCCCCGCTCCCTGGGCCTCACCATTTCCCCCAGCTCTGTCTCCAGGTCGCTCTTCTCCACACAAAGTTTCTCATAAGCCTGGATCATCTCCCCAAGCTGTTCTTCCTGCTCCTTATTCTTCTGCAACTAGATGGGGCCAGGAGGGAGTGAGGGCACGCCACGGTCAGGGCCCCCCCTTGATGTCGGGGCCAAGCAGCTCCCTGTGCCTCCCCCCCTCACATCCAGCACCCAGTGGAGGGGTGGGGGAGGCTGCAGCCCATTCTAGGGAAGACCGCAGCGATCTCTGATCACGGAGACAGAGGCGGGGGTGGGGTGGGGCGGGAGGTGTTGGAATTCTGCTGGAGCAAGGAGCTCAGGAAGCCCAGCCTGGGCTGGGAGGCCAGCAAGGGGCTCACCTCATGCTGGAACTGGTTGAGCCGCTGCTGCAGGCTGACCTTCTCCATCTCCAGCAGGGACCCATCCTTGATTTCATACAGAGAGAAGCCGTGCTCCTCTCCAAAGTCATTGATCAGTGGGTACTGTGGGCAGGCAGGCGCTCAGGAGAGCTGGTGCCCAACTCCCTGCCCAGGCTTCAGCCTCTCTTAGGCCCCCCACCCCACAACCTGCCTCAAAGTCCTGGTCCCTCCCTCCCCCTGCTCAACTGCGACCCACACCACCCGGAGGCATCTCTCACCAACCAGATCTTGTTTAGTTCCAAGGTCCCATCGCTTTGGCCCTCCGGATCCCTTCCTGATCCTTCCATCCAGAGCACCCACATCCCTCACAAGAGACCCTCAAGTTCCCAAGAGTGTGGATCTTGATCCTTCTTTGGGATTCCTGGGATCCCCAGTTCCTGCCCCTCAGCAACCCCCACCCCAACACACACAGAGCCAGACCCCCATCTTTTCCAAGTTCTGACCTTGATCTCGTAGACTTTGAGACGGCGGCGGAGGGTGGCATTCTCCCTTTCCAGGCCTCCCAGTCGCTCTTTGATGTCCCCATAGGCTGTGATGAGGGCAAAGTGGGAGGCGGAGCACATGTCCCCACCCAGCGAGGGGTCTCCTGGGGCGTCCAGCCACACCTCACTGGGCCCCAGTGCCTCCTGGGTCAGGATGCTGATGTCATCTTCAAACATGGACTCCATGGCAAGGGCCTGGGCCTCGGCCCCCACTGGGCCTCCTGGGAGAGCAGGAGCAACGGTGGAGAGGGCAGCCTGGAGGCTGTCCCTGATACCCCTCGACCTGGCCTGAGGAACACTGTTGCCAGCCAAGAGGCAGCTTGGAAGCTGCACCCCCCCACCCCCGGTTCCCCCCAAGGGCTGTCTTATCTTCTCTGCTGCCTTTGGCCGAAGGGGCTGGAACCAGCTGAAGACTTGGGTGGGGGGCAGGGAAGAAGTAGGGACAAGAAAGTCAGGCCAGCAGAAGGGAAGAATTCCTTTCAGAACCCAGGGAGACCTGTGGACAGGAAAGGGCTGCCTTCCCAAGTTAGGACCCAGCCAGGCCTGCCTTGACACTCCTCAGCCCCTCTCCAATCCCCAGCCTCGCTTCCCCAAGTACCTCTCTGCCAAGCTGCTCATCCCAGGCCTCTGGCACCCCAGCTCCTCCCTAAGGCCCAGTGCGCTGGGAGAGTCAGCCCCTCGCTGTCAGGACGTCCTCTGTGGGGCCCCCGCCCAACTTCCCAGCTTCTTCCTGCAGGATCCCAGAGTTCAGGAAAAGGAAGTGCCTCCCCCACTCACACCAGGGCTGTGGCAACCCTCCAGGACCTCCTCTCCCCTGACCTGGGACCCACAGGAAGTCCTCCCAGAGTGTCAGAGGGAACACACAGCCGGGAGGGGCGGCCCTGGGAAGGGAGGGCCGGCCCTGGGAAGGGAGGGCCAGAGAATTCCCTAGCCCGCCCATGTGCAGGCACACAGGGAAATGGGGAGCCCTGGGAGGGGGCAGGAATGACTCAGGGCTCCCAGAGAGTAGGCGAGGGGGTGCGTGTGTACTTCTCCTGGCCCTGTTTATGAATGTGTGTCTGTGGTTGGCATGTGTGGGGGGGGAGTGTGTGTGTCTGTGAATGAGTGTAGGTGTGTCACAGTCAATGAGTGCCTTAGCAGGGCTGCGGCTGGGGGTCAGGGATGGAGTTGGGAAGTGGCCCAGAGGCTGTGTGTGTTTGTGTGTGCGCGTGTGTGCACGCGTGCGTGAGCGTGTGTGAAGGGTGGGCACGTTCGGGGCCGTGTGTCACGTGAGGCACTATGGGAATGTCCGAGGTGTGTGTGTGCGCGCGCGCCAGAGCGTGTGTGCGCGTAGAAGAGGGGGCTCGGCGTGCGGTGTGAGTTGAGACAGTGGGGTCCGCGACCTCCCAAAGCCGGGCTGCAGGAGCCTGGAGTGGAGAGGGTTCAGGCCCGGGGCCCAACACCCTCCCGCCCCAAGGCCCCATTAAGTGCCAGGGAAAGGCGTGTGACCGGGTCTAAGTAGGGAGTGTGTGCGCGTGTTTGTAGGGCTGGCCCCACCTTTAACCCCTTCCTCTCCAGGCGCATCCCCTCCCCCCCCCCCCCCCCCCCCCCCCCCCCCCCCAACTCCGACCGCCAGCGCTCACCACACGCCCCCCGGACCCCCAGCCCGCCACCTCGGGCCCAGCCCCGCCGGTAGGGGCTCTGTCTCCTGGGCCGCCCCGACAGACGCTCCCTTCCTCCGCATCCCCCGCCGGCCCAGCGGCCCCGGGAGAGAGCCGCGGAGGGCGGATGGGGAGGGGGGGGGTGCCTCCTCGGCCCCGGGCCCCTACTGCGGCCCCTTTAAGAGCCGCCCTTTAAACCCCTTCAGTTCGGCGGACAGAAATTGTCGCCCCTCCCCTCTCGGGGGCCGAGACCGCGCAGCCCCCTCCCCCACCGCTGGCCGAGCCCCGGGCCCCTAGTCGGCCGTCCCCGGGCCGGGGAAGGGGGCTCCCGAGGCGGTGCGGCCTGAGGAGCGGCGGCGGAGGGGGAAAGGGAGTGGTGAACGCGGGCGGCCGGCGCCGGACCCTTCCCCTCCCCGGCCCGCCGGGGCCAACTGCCGGCCCACCTCCCGCCCCCCTCCCCCGGCCCACCCTGCGACCCCGGGGACCGGCCCCCGGGCGCCGCTCCCCTCCCCCCGCCCCAGCCCCGCCGGGGACTCACAGCTGCTGCCGGTTCCTGCTTGTAATCGCAGCTTACCCCCTCCGCCTGCTCCCTCCCCAGACGGGCACCGGTGCCCCCCCCCCCCCCGCCCCCCGCCCCCCCCCCCCCCCGCCCCCCCCCCCCGGTCTCCCCCCCCCCCCCCCCCCCCCCCCCAGCCCCCCTCCCTCCCGCCCGCCCCGCTCCTCCTCCGCCGCCGCCGCCGCCGCCGCCGCTGCCTCCTCCTCCTCCCCGGCTGCTCCGGGTTTCTCCAGCTGGGAAGGCGCCCGGGACCCCGCTGCTGCCACCACCACGTGGCGAGGGGCGGCCAGCCCCCGCGGCGCGGCCTGGCAGCGCGCCCGGCGCCCCCCGGCTCCCCGCCGCGCCCGGCCCGCGCTCCGCGCCCCCTCCCCGACGCGTCCCTAACGCAGTGTGGCGTGGCGTGGCGTGTGTCGGGGGCGCCTGCGGCCGCGCAAGGGCTCGGGGGCGCTTTGGGCTTTGCTTGCGGGCTGTAGGTTTCAGGGGAAAGAGAAGCTGTGTATTTGGATTTGGGTTTTGGTTTTGGTCTTTGCCCTCTTGTGAAGGAAAATATTAGACTTATTCTTCATTGATCTTGGGGGTGGGAGCCTTGCTCTGATAAAAGATACACTAACCATGGGATCTAGGCGGAGAGATTAGAGTTAAATTGGTTAACTTCTTTGGAAGTGAAAGTGAACTAAGGAGGTCAGAGTTTCATTTAGAAGGGAAACAGCTTTCGGCACCCCAACACAATCCCCTCACCCCCGCAGGCCAATGACACGAAGAAACAGCACGTCTTGACCTTCCACAAAGATTATTTGAGCACCTGCCAAACTACTGGGCAAGGGACACAAGTTGTTTTTGTTTATGTTTTTGTTTTGCTATTTTTCCCACTGTGTGACCTTGGGCAAGTTATTTAACCTCTCTGAGTAAAGTTGGAGACCATTCCCAACCCAGGCAACCATGGGAGGAAGAATGGGGAATCAGAACTAAAGGTGCTCTGAATTCTCAGGAAGTGTTAATGAGTCATTTCGATGATGATTCCTTGATGGATTAAAACGTGGGCGGAGGCATGGTCAGCCTGGCCGGTGGGGGAAACTCTGAAGGGCTCTGGCTGACTCCAGACAGGCCAACCCTGAAAGCAAGGTGGAGGCTTTTGGTAGGCTCAGCATTTAGCCTCCCATCTGGAGGGAAGGTTCAGGCTGCTGGGAACCAGAGCCTACTCTTCTGGCCCTTGGAGGGAGGAGGGATGAATCTGGAATGGGGAGAGGAGGAAAGAAAATGCTTCTTCCTTGTGAGCTTTGAGAAACATCAGGAGCTGCTTGGATCTTGCCCCACTGTAGGGAGAAAATTGGATTTAGAGGTAAGCTTGTCCTCCTGGGAGAGCCAGCAGGGGCTGTGGACTCTTTCTCTGCAAAGAGGGGGATTCTTAACTGGCTTCCTTCCTCCTCCTCCTGCTGGGTTCCTTTTTATAGTCTAGAACAGGAAGGCAGGTCAGCCACTTGCTCTCTGAGGCACAAGCTTTCTCAGAGCCAAATGGGACAATCCACCTGTCCTCTAGATAGGAAGGCTCCTGGGCTGGGACATGCATCGCTGCTCTAATCCCAAGGGGCAGGCAGGTGTTACCTTCCTTGGTGCTGCACAAGGTTCTCTTCTGAAACAGAAGGCCAGGTAAAAGATCAGAGGCTAGGCTAGAAGGTGTGGGGTTGGCCACCACTGGACCTGTGAATTCCACAAGCCCTCCCTCACCAGAAAGGGTAAGGGCTCCAGGTACCCATCTGAGCACTTACTCCACAGAGGAAGCCGTTCACTCTTGCTGCTGTTAGGCTGCTCAGGGTACGGGCCTAAATCACAGCTAAATGGTTTATCCTGGGTTCTAGGTAGTTGGTGGCCGAAGCCCAACAAGGATTACGCTGGGGTTTGATAATCCTAAAATGCCACACACTCACCCCGCTCCCCAATCTGGACCCGAGCTCATTGCATTCTCCCTGTTTCTGACTCTGCTGCTCCAAACAGTTCTGAGAGCAGGGACTGTCTTCTACCCATCTTCATCTCCCCAGTGCCCTGATGGTACCTGCTCGCTATTCATTAATTCAGCAATGACTTAAAAAAAAAAAAAAATATATATATATATATATATATATACATAAATAAAAAATATATATATATCTATTAGGTTCTGCTGCTCATTTTTTTTTCTTGAGATTTTATTTTTAAGGACTCTCCACACCCAACAGGGGGCTCACACTCATGACCCTGGGATCAAGTCCCACTCTCCACTGACTGAACCAGCCAGGCGCCCCAAGAGTCTGGTTTTTATGGTTTGTCTCTTTCCCTCCCCCACTTTTTTTTTTGTTTTGTTTTGTTTGTTTTGTTCCTTAAATTCCAATATGAGTGAAATCCCACAGTATTTGTGTTTCCCTGACTGGCTTTTATTTTACTTAGCATTATACTCTTTAAATCCATCCATGTTGTTGCAAATGGCAGAATTTCATTCTTCTTTAATGGCTGAATAATATTCCTGTGTGTGTGTGTGTGTGTGTGTGTGTGTGTCTTTATCCATTCATCCATCGATGGATGCTTGGGCTGTCAAGCTGAATCTTTAAGGGTAAGAAGGAGTGCTGTCAGCTGACTGAATGAATGAATGAAGCAGTGTGACTTTGGATTAGTTAACTCAACCCCCAGGCCTCCTTCATCTGAGAAAGCTAGAAATTGGTTTGAAAGCCTTCTAAGTACCCACGAAATTATCAGGGCTCATCATAACAGACAGGAATAGGTAAAAACCTTTGGTGGAAGGGGAGGTGGGAGCAAAGAAGGGAGAGTGGTGGGCAGCTGGCCAGGCCCCGAGTGGTGAAATATTTCTAACTGGCATCCACAGGCCCAGTAGGAGAGGACTGCAAAAGCAGGGCTGAGCTACCCTTGCTTATTTCCTCCTTGGAAACTCAGGGAGCGCCTGTCTCCCGCTCTCCGGACTCTCGCTCTGGAGAAGAACTTTGTGGTTCCTGTCCTGGCCTTGCCTAAAAAGAATAGGAGGTGGGGGGTGCCTGGGTGGCTCAGTGGGTTAAAGCTTCTGCCTTCGGCTCAGGTCGTGATCCCAGGGTCCTGGGATAGAGCCTGGGATAGAGCCTGCTCAGCAGGGAGCCTGCTTCCTCCTCTCTCTCTCTCTGCCTGCCTCTCTGCCTACTTGTGATCTCTGTCAAATAAATAAATAAAATCTTAAAATAAATAAATAAATAAATAGAAGCAGGCGGGCAGGAAAATTGACTAGACACATGTGACAATGCAGGATCCGGGTGCCACTTTAGCCCTCCAGTTCTGAGCCCTAGAAAATTAGGGTTTGCTGTCGAACCATCCTGGGTCTCCACCTGCACCTGCTGGTCTTTCCGTCACATCAGAGGTCTGGGCGGTGATGGAAAGACTCACCCCTTCACCCAAATCCCAAGTTCCTGTGGGGGTCCTATACATCCTCTAATCAAGTGAGCAAGGCTTGGGTGGAAATAGTTTTTCTTTTGTTTTGTTCGAATAACTACTTTTCCTTCGTATTGTCCATGACCATGTTCATTGCTGCTGTTTCCCAGATTTCTTTTTCAGGATTTTAAAAAATGATTACGCTGAATTTTTTAATACTACTGTTTGTTATTATTCATTAGCCTGTGGGCTCCGTCGGAAGGATTCACTGCTATATCCCCAGCTCCTTGAACAGTGCCTGGCACGTACGCAGTAATAGTTGTGGATCAGTTAATGAGATGAGTGCCTGGTGAGGCGCCGTGCTAAGAACTTTGCATGGGTTCTGTTCCCCTGGGATCTCTGTCTTACACATGACGAACCTGAGGATCAGGAAAAGGGAAGGCTTTGCCCAAGGTCAGACTCAAAAAGCTGTACAATATTTTGAAGGGCACCACTCATTGCTCCAGGAAGCTTTGAGTCATTTCTTAATTCTCTTCCCCTCTGGATGGTGACAGGCTGCCCCTTGCATCCAGAGCACGGGCCGGGTGCCAAGGCGGAGATGTACTTTCCTTTCACACCAGGTACATTTCACACTGAGGAGAGCTCAGCTCAGGAACTTCTGGCCGCGGAGCCCCTGGGAGAGGGAGCAGCTCAGGCTGTGCGCCCAGCACCAGCTGACAGCGCCAGTATTCGGCCCTGTGGCCACCAGGCACCACCACCGCCCCTCCCCCAGCCCTGGTACCCAAAAAGCTTTAAGCTCAGTGGGTGAATGCAAGGAGATGGTTCAGACTCCAGAGGGGAGGAAAGTTGACTTTAGGAAAAACACCACCCCCCACACACACCTAAATTAAGAGTTTGACCATCGTCGAAAGATGTAGAGTGGATCTCATTATTGAATTAAGGCAAAATGGCTCTGCTGTTTAATTCCAAGAACGCTTCATCCAGGGCTCTCCCTGCTCGAGCAGCGGAAACTTGCTGGGAACGGAGGCTCATGGGCTCATCCTCTAACCCGCATCCCACATGGTTACCCTGCGGGACAAGCACAGCCTGTGGGGTCAGCAATGCTTGGCAGCCGTGTGACTTTCGGCAAGGTTGTCAGCCCCCTTGTGCTTGTTTCTCCACCTGTAAAATGGGACTGAAGTGGTACCTCTGTTAGTGTTGATGAGAATTACTTTGACCTCTCCATGTAAGATGCTTAATTACAAGCCTGGCATTGGGTCAGTGGATGAAATAGATGTCACTGGAACAACTAACTCTTGACTAATCCTGTTCCCATTCCTCCAATGAACCCAAGGCTAAGAGGCTAGCCGGAAGTCGTCCGGCAAATGAGGAGGGGGAAGAGCTAGGAGCCCAGATCTCCCGAGGCCCCACCACTGAGGTTCCTGTATACCCTGACTTTCAAAGGCTAAGTGATACTATTCCAGATACCCCCTGAACTGTACTGACACCAAGTATTTATTGAAGGTCTACTCTATGACAGGCACTGCTCTAGACTGGGGGGATACGGTGGTAAGCCAGCCAGCCAGCCAAGGTAACTGCATCAGGGCGCTTACATTATAGTTGGGAAAAATGACAATAATAGTTTTACACTTTTCGATACTGCTCTGAAAGAGATGGGTGGCGCATCATAAATATGGACAGCGCAGACCCTCGTTTTGTCTCCCTAAGATGCTGACAGCATCTGTCTAGGGCAAGTGTGAGAAAAGCATGGGTTCTGGTATCTGACAGACCTGGGTTTGAATTTGAGCTCCGTGTGATCTTGGTCTGACAAATCAGTGTGTGCGCCTCCTTTCTCATCAGTAAAACGGGAACAGAGGTTGTTAAGGTTCCCGCGAGAATGGATACGTACATTTTCCCAGTGTTAATGCTTTTCACTTCCCACAAGTCAAGCCGGAACACTTGATGGGGCCAGGTGGAACTGTAACCTTGTGTTGTGTGTTCTTTTTGAGTATTTGATGGAGAGGGGGTACATGTGAATGGGGAGTAACCTGGAGAACTACCGAAAAGGATTAAAAAAAAGCTCCTGGGAGAAGCAGCCCCTCCCCACGTAACAAACAGACGGCATTCTTTTCTCTCCCCATGCACCTTCAGTGGAGAAATGTTCTTGGCCCACTGCCATCACTCAGGATTTAATGCAGTCTTAGAATTACAAGTTACCCTTTATAACCCAGTCAGCTCCAAAATTGGGCATAGGAAGAAAATATTAGAACTTCTATTTGTATTTATTTTCATACAATCGCTTTTTAATATCTATTTTTGTGTCTTATGTTACACAATATATGGGTACAGTAGTACAGGTTTATAATTTATAAACACAGGGGGGTATGCATGATCAAAAATTTCTGACGGGGGTCAATCAGAAAAGTGAAAGGCCACGTGGAGGCTAAGGGAGGGAAATTATGGTCAGCCCTCATTGTACTTGCCCAACATAAACGAAGAAAGTGCATTATTTTCAGACAGTAGCCTGCAGGCGCCACTAGGCTAATAAGCAACAGAGTGAAGGAACGGACCTAGTTCTTAAATCCCAAGTTAGTGTTCTCTCTGCCACAAATTTCTGGGGGGAAAAAGTGGAAGCAGAAATTAAATACACACTGCAAGCTACGTAAAAAGCCAATTTTGGATGAGCCATTAAACAAACCAGATTAGCCTGAAAAATATGCACAAGACAGAAGACGATCTCCAGCAGTTGCAGCAGCGTTGGGAGCAGAAACCGCCTCCACACAGCGCGCTCACGGCCACACCGGAGGCCAGCCGCTCGCTCACTGCTCAGCGCGCCGTGCAGAGTCCGTGGTTCAGACAGACGTGTCTTTCCTCTCCCAGCTCACACGCACACCGGCCGCGCACACTCCAGCTCCTTTCAAACCATTCATTTCACCTCCAAGGCGACACCATGTGGAACCAAAAATGAAGCGGCAAAATGTTGAAAATAAAAATAAAGCGGACTTTATTTAGAAGATAAAGGTGGTGGTATCAGTTTTGGTTAATAAAGTTGGGCTCAAGTGTTTTAACAGGTCTTTAACGCCATCACAGACTGGCATGCCAAGGGCATTCTGAATGCCAATTACAGACTCAAGTTGTTTCGAAACCAAGATGCTATCGAAAGCTGATGGAGTTGAGAGTTCTCATAAAAGTCGGACTAACACGCTTCTTAAATATCAGTGACTAGATTACTTGGTTCTGAAAGTGAAAACACTACACTGAGCAATCCCCCTCCCTTTCTCCACAAGTCCCTAAGGCAGTATTACTGTTGCCGGACAGTCAAAATTCCAACATTTCAAAAGAGGGGAGCTGAGGAGAACTGGGAAAATGAAAAGCAAAATTAATAAGTGTAATTGTAACTGATATAGGCAGCTGCCACGTGTGGCAAACAAAAGCCTAGTCTGCTGCCCCTTTTCCTCACATTTGCACTGACATCTTCCCGAGTGGACGGTAACTACATTCCAGAAGGAATGTGCCAAGACTAGGATGGGGAAGGCCCAGACACTGAGTGGACAGAATGCATTTTGCATCCAGTTGCCTTAGGTGGTAGTTAAGGACAAATACCCCGACGCTGGAACGCGCACTAGCCAAAGGTAACTGGGAGAGAGGATTAAACGCATAACCAGTGTAGAACGCCTGCAAGGCACCAAGACCACAGTCCAACCAGCCCACTTTCCTCCTCCATCACTGAATGGATCTGGGAGAAAGCGTTTAACAACAGCACTTGTCAACTGCTTCCCTGGAACAAAACATGACAAAACACACGGAAGGTTTTGTTTCCATTATGGTTCTCGGTGTACTTTATTCTCCTGCTGTCTAGCTAAGCAGCCCACACAGGACAGAAACGGGTAGCACTGAGGAATGATCAGATTTTTTTTTTCTCCCCAATATTCCTGTCCCCTCCCTAAGCCCTGGCCAACCCTCACCTATCAGGAATGGTTAGTGTATCACCCTCTCCTTAAAGAAACAACTAGGATTTAAACAAGGCATTAGAGGGTCAGGTCTCTTCTTAGTAGGGCTTAGGAGGTGGTGCAAAATCTATTCACAATGGAGTCTTTCCTTCAAACACCTGTTTGTTTTTGTTTTTGTTTTTTTTTGTACACTGGTTCATAGATCGGCACTTGACTTTGAACCTGGCACCAAAAGGCACAATATCTGATACCCTGTACAAGAGCTATTAGAGATGCTGCCGTATGGATGAGCAAAACTGAGCCAATCCCACTTATCAATGGCAGGCTTAGATAGGGAAGGGAGAATGGCAAAGAGAAAAACGAAAGCCCACATTTTTTGCTAGAATGGACATGAAAGTGGGAATTTAAGGTCTTGTGTTTTAATCCTTCAAATACCAGGAAGCAATGAAAAATCTTCCTTGGGGTTTTTGAAAGCAGCATATTCAAAATGCCAGCAAAAACTCCTAGTAACTGCAAAACCAAAAGGGTGATCAAAGCTCACTGACATCCCTCCTTATTGCTGAGATTCGAAAACCAAAATTCAGGGTGACTGTTCCCTTGTAAAAGGGAAAATAACTTAGTCTGATTTATGGTTCTCACAGCACATCACACTTTTAAAAAAATATCAGTGTGTGTGACCAGGGGAATGTTTGACACCATTTTATTAATCTTCACCTTCAGTGGAAAAATAAAACCCTTTCCAAGTGCCATTCTCATCACAAGAATTCTAGTATATATATGTATGTATATATATACTTTTTTGTATTTTGTTGATTAGTTCGTTTGGAAGTGCAGCAAGAGACCAATACCGCATTGTAGTCAATCAAATAAGAGAACAGAAGGCCAAGCAGTTTCCAAATGGTTATTTTATCAGATTGTTTGAACATTAAATTTATCCTCGTTTGCAATCCAAAATAGTTACCTGAAGTTTGCTGTGTGTGTTTGTGTGTGCATGTGTGTACTTTTATTGTATATTTGTTTTCTAAACTCTTTGGCACAATTTTCTGGGGGTGTTCCGACTACCACGATACATGTCAGGAGAGAACGAATTGTTTTGTGCTGCCAATTCTGAGCATCTAAATTTTGGTTTGTTTGGGCTGTGGCTTTCTTTTGCTTTTGAAGTTTGCATTCTTTATTTGTAACAACTGTATTTTAATTTGTTCTAGATCCTCTAACTCCGAGTTTTTTTTTTCTCCCCCCTCCCGCCCACTTCTACATTCACAGTTGAACCATATTATTTAGGAAAGGCGCCTTGATGAAAAGATCAGGATACGGGAGCTCTGACCATTCGTCAGTGTTTTCCCTAGAAGATAATTAAAAACAAAACAAAACAAAAAAAAAGAAAACAAAACAAAACCTAAACAGCGTCTTTCCTTTTTTTTTTTTTTTTTTTTTTTTTTTAAACACATCTCTTGTGCTGCATCAGTAGACAGAACTTCGGTTAGTTTTATGAAATGCAACATCTAACCCCTTTTTTTCTGGGAAAAAGAAACTGCAATGACTTGAAGTTGAGAATGTGGATACCGCCTCACTCACACACACTCATTCTCAGACTGTAAAGAATCCCTCACCCTCCTTTTAGCCGGCACGTGAACAGTACCGTGTGGCAAAGGTACACCAAAGGTGGGCTTGAGACCCAGGCTCCATCTTCCTTATCAGTAGCAAAGGCCAGGCTGCCTTTTACAACAAAGCACCACAGCTGAACCCAGTCCCTCCTCCTCTCCCAAACCAGTCACTCCACTCGGCACCGGCCAAAAGACAGAAAAGCTAGTTCTAGCCTCTCCTGGGAAGAGATAACTTTCTTTTTTTTTTTTCCCTAAGCAAGTAAATCCATCGTTTTTCTCTTTTCCAAGATGGCCGACGTTATGGTTTTCTACGAAGTCAGTGCTTACTTAGCTCACTAACAGCGTTGCTGTTGGCGGCTGCGGCTGCTGCTGCGGCAGGATTTTCAATGTGGTGTGTTTTCAAGCCTCACTCACTCATCCTCTCATTCCCAAACATTCAGCATCCGTGCACACTCCTCACTTCCGGGTTTTTCAAAAGATTGGAGATTTCCAGTGGGGGTCTCAGGTTATCATCCCAATGGTAACAGATCTAAAAACACAGATGGAAAACAGGTCAACTGTGAGATCAGACAGCCAGGAGAGCCAAACGCTTCTCTGACTCCCACAATTAAGTGCTCATAAACCCGAAATCAATCTGTCAACTTCTCGAGGATTTTTTTTTTTCTTGTTTTCCTATGCACCAGCTACCTGTTCTCATTAGCACCTACATTAGAGGGTGGCAGGGACACTAAAATGATAAAACTCAAAATAACCAGTTCTACTGAGGTCTTTGGAGTAAGACAATAAGCACGTGAGAGGAAAATAAAACTACATTTGAAAGCAGGGGTCAGACAACTCTTGACTTTGGCTACCTTCTGCAGAGCCACACGTCTAAAAGCACTGCAGTAAAAAAAGTAAACAGCAGGAGGAAGGGAACAGGAAGTAGAAAAGAGAATTCTGGGAAAATGCCATTACTGATTATTTTATTAGGGCCCAAGATCATTTGGGGACTTCACTGAATTCTAGTTACATAAGTTCTGTTCTTCATCACCACAAGTAATCGAACATTTGGCTCAAGGAAAGATTGAGGGTGCCCAGCCCTTCCACTAGTACAAGCCTGAGAAACAAAGGCTCAAAAGCACTTATATGGGAAAGAGTACAAAACAAAATACCAAGAGAAAGGCAGCCCTTGTGGGAACTGTCTGAAGAAACTGTGCCTCCTCCCCAAGAAAGGAAAAATAGAGCAGTGGAGATAAGCTCTTACCAAGCTTGGTTCTTCAATTTCCTCAGTTCTTTTGTTGCCCATGTAGCAAGGGTTTTTGCTTTGTTAGTCTTCGATCTCCGTCCTTCCGTTAACAGTTCATGGATCATTGGCCTAGCTTCTACTAATTTCAGTACATCCTTCCCAAATGCTGTACACAAGTCCCTGTGCAAAACACACACACCTGAGAACGTGCTCCCAGCCTCATCCCCCTATCCTGTTTTGAGCCAGTGCTAAGCTAGTTGTGGGTCCCTTGGAATTCACCTACTTTTTAAAGCTGGAAGAAATTTTTGGGTTAAGTTCTGCACATGCCCTAAGCAGATGCAAGAAATGAGGTCTGAAGAGTCAGGACGACTGACCTGGAGTTCCACAACTAATTCATGGTTCTTTCTTCTAGTCATGCCTCAAACTTTCAATAGAGGAGGCTAAACATAGGCAAACTGTTGACCAACCTCAGAATATGGGATGGACACAGATCTGATGATGCTTTACACCTCTGAGACCTCTGCAGAGTTTAGCGAACAGAAATTACAAATCTGGAGGGTCTGGAATGAGACCAGAGCTAAGGTCTGGAATGAACGATCATCTGTGAGAACTTTTAACAGGACACCATGGGTTCTATTAAAGAATTATCCGTATCAAAGAAGTGGATAACTACCATCCAGGCTACCCTCAAAGTTCTTCACCACAGGTCTTCTCACTTCCCATGAGAAGTTCTATTCAGCTGTTGGAAACAGGATTTAACCTACCCTATCAGTCCAGCAGCACAAGCTACTACTCCGTCCGTATGATCCTCATCTCCAGCAATGTGGTCAATGAAAGACAGAATAAATTCTACTCTGGGTTGTACCAGCATGACATCCGCTATAATAGAAACAGAAGATCTGATGAAGCTGTCCCACCTTTGGCAGGACTACACCCCATTTCGAAATTTCCAAATACATTACCCCCCCCCACCCCGCCAATCAGGCAGGTTTCAGGAGGGAGAATTAGTTGCATATAATTCTACTGAACTGTTCTTCCTCAAATTCAGAAGTCCTTCTTCACACCCACAGAAGGGGCAGCTGTTCTTGCTGTTACAAGCAGAAATAATAGAGAAGGAACGGAGCCCTTCCTCTAAGCCCATGATAGCGAAAGAGGTAAAAGACAAATATTTCCCCAATCAATTACAGGAACATCAGGTGGGAGAGAAAACGTTACCTCCCAGTCTTTTAACACAGCTGCCCCGGAGGTGTGCATGTGCTTAACAGCTGCCCCCACCTTGGGGCGGGTGTAGACGTGACCAGCACCAACAGCCCTGCTGGGTCCCATCCATTATGAGGCTCAAGAAAGGTGAGACAAAGCAGTAAGGGGTGGGGTGGGAAGGAGAAATCGGAAAGACTGTCTCTTCTTCCTAAGCTACTCTCTTAATGAGGGTACTATTCCTTCTCCCCTTCCTTTAAGCAACAGGTGCCAGTTCACAAGCTATAGAACCAAAGACACAGCCCATTTGGCTACATGAACTCTGGACTAAGTTCACTGGGTTTTATACTCAACGGTGCACGTTCTCCTGGTCTCCCTTCAATCCCTGGACAATTCCTGTGTAGGCCTCCAAGCAGCCTTCTCTTAGCTCATTCAGATAATCCACCATGTCATAGTCTGACTGTAAGAGACAAACAGAATCTCCATCATACCCAGAGCCTTTAGTTGTAGGACTGTCACAAGTCCCACTCATCCAATCAGGGCTGGACTTAAAAGACAGCTGGAAGCTCACCTTGTCCACCTGGGCTTGGGAGGCCTGCTGAAGAGTATTCAAGACAACCTCTAGATATTTTTTAAATTCTCCACCAATAGCAAGGGCAATATCACCAAACACTGACAGAATCTGTGGCTTCACAGACCTGTGGACATTTTCATTCTGACCAGGGAAAAAGAGAGAGAAGAGCAAATCAATAAAAGCCAGAATATTCGGTCCAAAGATTACAGAAACATTTTTTATAATAAATAATTGCTAATATGCTTTGTACTGACCTTAAGGATCTACACAAAAATTATTAGTGGCTCTCTCTGGACAGAGGGATTACACATACACTTTACTGGCCTCCCTGCTCCCCCATTCCATGTATTGAGTATGCCTTCTTTTAATTAACTTTACAACCTTACTTTATATAATCATCTTGTGAAAATGAACAATTCCCTTCTTCATGAGCCTACTGCCAATATTCTGGCAACTGATAACTCCCTCTCACTTAAATTTTTAAACATCTTTCCAGATTTCTTCAAATACGAGTAAATTACAGACTATGTGTACAGATACTCACCCCCAGGTTCTCCAGCAGGAGCTGCATCACCTCATCACAGAAAGGTAAGATGTTGGACTGCAGGGCACGGCACAAGTCTCCCACTAAGCCCACAGCTGCCAAACAAACCTGAAAAGAATCAAGGAAATGATCTTCCAAACGGAACAGGCCACCTGCAGGGTAAGGCGTTATTTTTATTTAGCCACTGGTTCTTTATCATTTGAGCCTAGAGTCGAAGAAGAAAACATCCAACATCCTCCCTCTCTGAGATTAGTTCAGGTTTGTTTTTGTTTTTGTTTTTTAAAGTAGGCTCCATGCATAGCATGGAACCCAGTGCAGGGCTTGAACTTAAAACCCTGAGATCAAGACCTGAGCTGAGATCAAGAGTTGGACACATAACCAACTGAGGCACCCAGGCGCCCCCGATATTAGTTCATTTTAACAATCCATATGGCAGGGAAAGAGCTAAGACTCTTCAAGATATTAAGAAAGGACGGAAATGACAATATCCACGGGAATAATGGTGGCAAGAGCCCGGTGGCTTAAAAAAAAAAAAAAAAAAACCAGAGAGAAGGAAAAAGCCCCGATGTCAGGTGCTATTCTGGGCCATCAACTATCCTGGTTTTTTCACTGACTGCTTCAGTTCCACACCCTCGGACAATACAGAGACCAACTGGACTTTGCAACACGAGTTAGTTATCAGGGATAAATGAGAATATAAATGTATTCTTTTGGAAAGCACAGATTACCTGGTACTCAGCATAATTTTTCAATCCAATGCCCAGGAAGGGCTTAAAGGCCTCCATGTACTTTAGGAATTCACCACCTAACACTGCAGAGAAACAAAATGTGAGCACCACAGGATATCACAGAAGTGAGCAAAAATAACCATGCCAGCTCTCCCAAAATGTATTCACTCCAATCAATAGGTTGGGTGCAGTGTGAGTTAATTACTGACTCTATCACAAAAACAGTAAGGTTGTCTCAGACAAGCCAAATTCTTAAGTGCTAGAAAGGCCTAACTCATGCCCTAAAGATGATGCGAGATCTCCAGAGTGGGATTTCACTATGGCTACAACCAACAAACCAGCAGTCTTTTTTCAAGGGTTAATTTTCCTTGGATGAGGAATACATCATTAGCAATACTGCCTCCTGGCCACCTCGTCATCTGATTATAACCTGTCTTCTCTGGCAGCCAGCTTTAAAACAGGGTCCATCCCTGAGGAATTCCATCAAGGACCTATTTTATAAGCTCGCCAGGGAAAGCAGACTGGGCTTCCTTCTGAATTAGCCACTCCAGGGGCCAAAGTGAACCTCCTGATGCTAGTAACAGGCATGGTCCTCAGGAGTGGTCCTTGCGTAGCAGCCTTGGTCAGTGTATACACCACATGGGCCAACCCCAAAGCAGCATTCCAGGTTTCTTAAGTACCCTTTAATGTGCTTTTAATGGCCCTTCAACGAGTCTTAAGCAAACGTGGCTTCCTCAAAGCAATTTTGTATAGTCAGACATGTAACAACCAGAAAACCAATTAACTCCTAGAACTCTCAGTGTTTCGCTCCATCCTATTCTGAGCACCATGATGTGTCAAGCTAGAGTCCAAAGCATTATAACCCAAACTAGGAGGTGCCAAGTGCCAGGGAAGAAAATGGAAACCTTTGTGTCCTCGATCCTTGAAAGGAGCCAAACCTCAAGCAAGTGAGTAGACTTTCAGAGGAAAAAGGAACCTGCCAATCTGAGTTGCAGCTGGCTCCTCTTCATTTCAAGGAGAGCAGTAAGGCACTTATGGACAAATTTACTCTTATATTCAATCCAACTTTGCACTCAAGTCATGCCCCAGGAAATGAGAAGACAGGACTATGCTTTCTGTGGTCAAAAAAATTCCCCATGGCTACTGAAACACTTGCATCCTAAAGACAGTCCCTGCTTGATTCTGGCTCACTGACCTTCCACCAGTGTGCTCACTGCCATTAGGGCGTCCTCTTGCACTCCCCCAGACCCAGCTGTGCTTTGGAACATCCTTAACAGGGAGGCCATGACCACATCAGAGATCTGCAAAGCATCTTGATGTTGCACTTTTCGAAGAACATTCTGTGAAATGAAAAAGAGTTCAGGTTGTGTTGATTACAAACCCGCCAATCAGAACACTATATCCACCTTTTTATAAAATCAATTGAGCCCTGTGGCTTTGTTTTTGGAAAGACCAAACACACTCTTTGGGCTCAAAAGCTTTGACAGTGTAAATCATCTGCAACAAAACATACATTTTAATATCCCTCCTATTTTCCAACTCTGAACGAACACGAGATGATCTTCCATGGTACACAAAGTCATCTCTTCTCCAATTCATTTACACCTGACAAACCCATCAGCAGCCTCCGTATTCCAGTCTTTCTGGAACAGCAGTTGAATTTATTTCAGCTTTTAAGAAGGACAGGTTACATTTCAGTTCTTACTCATAAAGCAAGAAAGCAATCCTTCTGATATCCTATTTACTAATGATGAGCAAGAAGTAGTTCTGATAAAATAAAGCCAACCTGAATTCTCCTAATTCAATATTCCTCGAACCTCCCTCCTTACCCTTTCATTTGTTTCAACTAATGTCACCAGATCATTCCTGTATTTGTTTGATGACTAAAGAAAGACCTTAACAGTCAAGATTTTTAAAAAGCAAACAGGTTTTTTGAGTAAGAAAGAGAAGGGAGTTCAGAGAGAAGATGACCTAGTTAGCATCACTCAATACTAAAACCTAGTACCCACCTGAGCCTTAAGACAAGTTCTAGGGTTTTCCTCATTTTTGGTAAAAGAGGGAAAAGCACCTCAGTTACTTCAGGAGTCCAGTCATGAATGAGGAGTGATTTTAATCTTTCCAGTCTCCCCTCAAAAAAAAATCTACTCTGAACAACTGGTACAATAAATGATTTGAATTATAATAAGGCTTCCAATAGGAACTGTTGTTTCACAAGACGATGGCAGAAACTCAAGGCTGTATTTTTAGCCTAGTGAACAACAGCTGGGAACCAAATCTCACTGAGCTACCTTTGGACAACCCAATAAACACCAAAGACTAGAAGCTGTCAGCACAAAATCACTGTACAGCTGGAAGCACCACCACCAACCAAGTAATTTCTTAGCCTACACTGTGCAAAAGACACATTCTGTCTAGAGAAGAAAATGGAAAATCACTCTCCCAATCAACCACAGATGAAGGCCTTTTGAAAAGAGTTTCTGATCAGCATCAGAACGGGTGATAAAGCGCCCTCCTCATACCTGAAGAGTTGCACAGAGCAAAGACTGAAGGTCATTGAACTGGATCCTATCGGATGTGCTCTGGATATGTGACTGCAAGGAAAAGAACATCATCATACTCTGAATAAACAGCTTCTAAAAGAGCTCTACACTCTCTCCATGCTTCTGTTTTTGCTGGGTTTGCCAGGACCATTAAACAATCTTTGTTGATGCTAATGCAGGAAATCAACAAAAAACTTAACATTAAAATGTACACACTGTGATACACGTATAAGTAAACTTGGATGAGCAATGCAGATTTTAAGTGGCAACAGGTTTTGTATAAGCATTCTACCTTTCTGAGAAAAACACACTTCCACGGAAACGTGAACACAAACCACCTAGAGAAGACGTGGCCCCGCCCTGCCCCGCCGCACCAGCCTGGCCCAGCCTCACCTCCATCTGAAGCACCTGCTGCAGTCGTTCCATGATAACCAGAGTAGTTTTCTGAACTGCGGGATAACAATCCTTGGCACTATTTTTCACAATTTCCATCAGAGATTCATATGCAGAACTCCTCAGGTTGTTCTGGTGTCCATCAGGTCTGTAAGGAACACACAACAATCCAAAAGTTTTACCCGAGAAAGAAAAGAGCTATAATAACCTAGACCTTATCTCACGGAAAATAAGGAATCCAGAAACCTCTATGATTGTGAATGTGGTTTGAGTTTGGCAACACAGTACAACCAGGAACCAAATTTCTAACTCTTGAGCCAATGGCTATGTTCACTAGCGGTTTCCAGACCTGATTACACTTCAGAATGGTGACTATGGAAATGGGCTAAGTTACAGGGAAAAAACTAGTTTAAAATGCTGAAGAACCCAACTGACAAGGTCACCTAAGTAAGAGAAAGATAGCTCAATTTTCTTCATTCGTCTGCGAGAGATGGTATTATACATAATTTTGGTCATAGAAGCAGAGATGGAATTAGTTAAGCATGGCAGGGTTTACACCCTGCCTCCCTCCTCATGGTCTTTTGAGCACGGCTTTCGGTATAGCTCACATAAAACCAAAATCACTAAAGGTTGTCCCAACTTATATCCCATTGAAACATTTCAGGGGTCCCTGGCTGACTCAGTCAGTGGAACATGTGACTCCTGATCTTGGGGATGAGTTCAAGCTTCACATTGGGGGTAGAGATTACTTAAAAATTTCAAAAACTCATTTATAACAATTTATTTTATGCCAAGTTCTTCATCTATTATCAGAAATAGTAATTAATGATCTGGCATGGCAACTAAATCCATGAGGAGAGCTATTTCCCTTATACAGTAATTACAAATTCCCGTTAACTGTAGATACTACAAAATGAAGGGACCTCCCTAGATCAATTCCTTTTATTTTTTTAAAGAGAGAGAGAGAAGGGCGCCTCGGTGGCTCAGTCGGGTTGAGCATCTGCCTTCTGCTCAGGTTGTGATCCTGGGGTCCTCGGATGGAGCTCTGAATTGGGCTCCCTGCTCAGCGGGGAGCCTACTCTTCCCTCTTCTCTCTCTCTCATGGATGAATAAAATCTCAAGAAGAGGGAGAGAGAGAGAGGGAGAATGGGGGGAGGGGAGAGGGCGAGGGAAAACTGAGCAGACTCCACACTCAGCCCACAGTCAGATGCAGGGTTTAATCCCACAACCCTGAGATCATGACCGAAGCCGAAATCAAGCGTTGGGACACTCAACCGAGCCACCCAGGTGCCCCCAGATCAATTCCTCTTTATAGGAGACTATTTTCTGACTTTACTTGTAACCTGAACATTCTAAGGTAGACAGAGTCAACATTTTCTTCTTTTTTTATGTAAAAGTAATCTCTAAGCCCAAAGTGGGGCCTGAACTTACAACCCCCAAATCAAGAGCCGTATGCTCTAACGACTGAGCCTGAGCCGCCAGGTGCCCCCTTTTTTACCTAAACAAATCATCTACTATTATGATTCTTTCAATGCTTCCTGTTACTATGTTTCCATGATTAGGCTAGACGCCCCCCACCCAGGGTAAAAGGAGTTGGATACAAAGACACCACGCAGTTCTGTGTAGTATCAGTCACCTGTCTGTGGTCTCCAGGAGCTTCTGAACTATGAGTTCAAAGGAGGAAGATAGGCAATATGTGGCCGGTTCTTCCTGGTCATCAGCCACATCTGCAGCTTCATAAGCAGCTTCGGCCAGACTGGAGAAAGCCTTAAGATCAGACAGAGCTTTAATATTAGTTCTGTAAAGAACCCTACCCCAAGATAACCTCATTTTTCCTTAACATTCCATGGGCAGTATTCCTTTCTAAATGATCTAAGAATAAATCAATGCTAGTTAATCCTTAACTTTTTCTGTCAAGGTCGTCTCAAGACAATCTCTTTACAGACACCCTTAAAATTACATATTTGCTTATTTATTTATATTGTTTGTCCCACCCCAAATTCTCTCAGCAGCAGCAGAGTACTTTCATTTACCACAAACACCCACCACTACTTCTCCGCTTACAGAAAAGCAAAAGCCCCACTCCTTCCTATCTGATCTCCCCCCCCCACCCCCAAAGGGCTCTAATGAACTACCTTCAGCCTGTACTGACTCAGCACTTGGGCCGCCTACCTTCCTTCCTTTTTGTCCCTTCTCAGTAATGGTACTTTTTGCAGCCAGCAGCTCTCTACCTTAACCAAAATTTCTTGTCCCCAAGCAACTGAGAAAAAGAAAACCAGGTCCAGATAGTTTTCCCACTGGGTTAGCATGACTATTCTAAACGGTTTGGGAACCAGTCACCATGAGTCAACAGCTCCCACTGGCTCATGCAATTGGCATCCCCCACATTTTAACTGGAGAAATTAGGAAGGAGATGCTATTCAGAAAAGGCCTTCCAGTGAGGTAGACCCATTTCTCTCCCACACCTCCTACCTCCTCGAGAATGGCTCAGCCCCGCTGCATATCTCAGTCGGAAGAAAAACCCTTACCCAGCACACATTTGAAGCCACTCTGGGTTCAGCACTGAGGCCCTCAATCAGACACTGCAGCAGGGGGGTCAAGTAGACATCATTGATGGCAGCTTCAGGGAGCAGTTCACAAATCCGGCCCACAGTCCATGCAGTTGTATCTCGAACAACTACACTGGGGTCTTTCATTAATTCTATTAGCGTGGGCATAGCCTGCAAATACCGCAGTTGTTAGCAGAGCCAAGCAAAAATTAAAATTCATGTTGACTGAAGAGAAAATACTGATAGTTGGGATTTCTTTCAAGTTTTATGCAAATAATCTCTACACCAAACATGGGGCTTGACCTCTTGATCTCTAGACCAAGAGTCACACACTCTCCCAACTGAGCCAGCCAGGTGCCCCCCAATGACTGGGTTTTAACCTGAAGCATCAAGATAGTTTGTCATTTTAAGATACATCTGTCACAGGGCGCCTGGGCGGCTCAGTGGGTTGAGCCGCTGCCTTCGGCTCGGGTCATGATCTCAGGGTCCTGGGATCGAGTCCCGCCATCGGGCTCTCTGCTCAGCAGGGAGCCTGCTTCCCTCTCTCTGTCTCTCTGCCTGCCTCTCCGTCTACTTGTGATCTCTCTCTGTCAAATAAATAAATAAAATCTTTAAAAAAAAAAAAGATGCATCTGTCACATGTCCAAGAGTATAATAAAATTAGAGTGAAAAGTGAAATAGTCCTCTCTTCACCAAATCCCAGCGTAGAGCCTAGTACGGATGCTTCCACCAGCCTTTTACTGACTCACTCAGGTGATGCACCCAGAGGAGCCGTGACGGCATCTGCCTACATTCCAAAAGGCTCAGTTCCATACGCACGAAACTCAATTACAATGGACTCTTCTATCACTTATAACAGTAAAACATAGTATTTCCATAAGACTTTTCATTACAATAGATACCATTTTGTCCTAAGGACAGAATCATCACATCACTAAATGCATCACGGGGAAGGTTTATGATACAGCAGTAAGTGAAAAGACAAGTTCTAAAGCTACTGCCCAGTAAGAACTCCATCCTGTTGCACAAACATATGTGAATACAGAAGAATGTCATACAGGTAAACACTAAGAATTAACAATGTTTATCCCTGGGCAGTGGGATTAAAGATGACTTTTTCTTTTGGGCCTTTTCTGCATTTTTTTCAAATCATGACTTTTGTTTAAGGGAAAAAAAAAAAGTCAAGAAATAAAGTTTATCCTTCCTTCACTGACAGCAAACAGCAATCCAGAACAACCTGTTTGGATGACTATGCACAGTTTTGTTTTGAAAATATGGGCACACTTTCAATGAAAAAGTTCAAACAATGAATATCCCCCTTACCACCCCCAAACTCCCTCAGCTCACCTGGATGACGAGTGGTTTGAGCTGATTGGGCTCCGGTCCCTCCAAGATGCAGCCAAACGCCATCACTGCCGCGTCCCGGTACCGCCAGTCAGGGTTCTTGATGTGTTCTTTGATGAAGGGGAGGACGTGTGGGACGATGTCATCTTCACAGCAGGTGGCCAGGAGCATGAGGCACACGCCTGCCGCTTTGCAGGGGTTCCAGTCATCGTCGTCATCATTCTCGTCCTGATGAGAGTATAGCTATGGTCATCGTTTTGTTCAAGGAACACTTTAACTACAAAAAACCTAGAATTACTAACTCAAAAGGTTTTCTGACTTCTGAATGTCACTGGAATTTAAGTTTGGGGCATGTAAATAAAATATAAAACCTTTATATTTTCATTTCTTCCACAAAGATTCATCACACATAACCTTTGTTAAATGAGATGCAGTAGGAGCGAAGTCCTACTGGGTACTGCACAGTGAGATGCACCAGCCTCCACTACACACAACCACAGGGATGGAACTTGAACAGATAGAGAGCAAAAGGCAGAACAATAGGATATGCTGCAGGATTCTAGTTATATGAAGTCCAAACTCAATCAAAATTAACCTCGAGCACTAAGAGACAATGAATGACTAGGAAGAAGGCATGAGGTGGCTTCTGGTGTGCCTCTAATTATATGTAGTTCAATGAGAAGTTAAACAAAAAAAAGATTCCATTCAGACAGATATCCCCTGAAAGTAGAATTCAAGGTTTTTCTTCCTTACTGTGACTATTCCTACCACACAGTAATTTAAGGTAGGCTGCCTTCTGCAGCTTCAGAATATTACATACTTAAAGAATGACTTGTTCCCAAATGTGAGAAGCATAACAAAAATATACAAAAGCTAGAAAAATACTAAGGCCAAAAAACACAGAAGTAACTGTAAGACTGAACAAAGAGACAAAAATTTGAGAGAACACCCAGTCCATTTCAGACCAAATACATCTCTAGTTTTCTTTTACGACTGTTATACTGAAAGAGTCATGTACTTTCCTAAACACAAATGACATTCCCGGGTACAGGGAAATTCTCCAGTGCTCCAAGTCACAGCAGTGTTCCCTCGGAGCACCACCGGCTCTCTGGGAACGCTCCACATGCAGCAGAGAGGAAGGACAGAAACAATCTTTCCAAACACCATACCAAAAAAAGCCGTGATGCCTAAAGTCAAAAGGGTCAATGACAACCAAGATATACTTCTTATGAAAGAATTTCTTTATTTACTCATTAGGCCCACATCTTCGTGAAGTCCTGTTGCTTTTATTTTGTCCTGAATGTTACTGATGTTAATGATCATGAATGATCAATTTTTTTTTTTTTTTGGAGAGAGAGAGAAATAGAGTGCAGGCAGAGGGGAGCAGAAGGAGAGGGAAAGGGAGAATCTCAAGCTGGCTCTACACCGAACAAGGAGCCCAACGTGGGGCTTAATGATCTCACCCTGAGATCATGATCTGAGCCAAAATCAAGAATAGGGACACTTAACAGACTGAGCCACCCAGGCGCCCCCAGAATAATTCTTATCCAACTTCATCAGCACTTTACTTCATTTAAGAATTTGTATTTTATTTGACAAAGAGATAGAGAAAGAGAGCACAAGCAGAGGGAGTGGCAGGCAGAGGGAGAGGGAGAAGCAGGTTCTCTACCGAGCAGGGAGCCGGATATGGGGCTTGATCCCAGGACCTTGGGATCATGACCTGAAGCAAAGGCAGATGCCCAACCCACTGACCCACCCAGGCACCCTTCATCAACACTTTAAAGGTATATACATACTATGAACTCCTGAAAATAACTCAAATGTTAGAAGGTATTCGAGTGGCCTGAAACTAGTCCACCTCTCTTGTCAACCTTTCTCTACTACAACTTTAATACTGCGTGTCTCTTGCATTACTTTGGACAAGGTATAGCACGCGGGAATCCGTGTGTGTAGCCTGCGCCCGATCGAGGCTGAAATGTTCAGACCCAGCTCCCCTTCACAAACAACTCAGAGCCTAGAGGATTTTAGAGATCGAGTCCGGCCACTCCCAGTCACCTATAACGGAGCCTCAACCAGCTCAAGAATTGCCAAGGCTTTTCGCAGAAACTGTTCCACAGCAAACCAACCCTCGACAATGTCTCATAGCTTAACCAGCTCGATCTGCAAGGTTAACTCACCTGTTTCGTGAGTGTCTGTGTGAGGATTGGAACCAGGTACTGTAGCGCTCCCTTGGCATAAAACTTGCTGGTGTGCTCAGGGGGTCGTCCTTGTTCTGCTGCCTGAGGAGAAACATAAAAGCAAATTCTGGACGGCAGCAAACAGGCTGCTACTAGAGGCCTACAATGTGAGCTGCCCAGGGGTTTGTACAGAAATACACAGAGCAAAGGTAACATCCTCTGTGATCTTTTGGAGGTCCTCGTTTCTTTGGTCTACTTCAATGGGATTCTTTGAGGCCATACATATAATCCACCTTAAAGGGCCAAGGCAACCTTAAGAACAACCTTTCTTTTTCACAAGCCCAATTCATATTAACAAGCTGTCATCTAACTAACCTTCGGATCAAGAGATGTACTAAGTTTATGTAATGATGTCAAAAATAAATCTGTGTTTTTTAAAGTGTGCAAGACAAGGCTGGAAACAAAGCTTGAGATCAAAGATTGCAAAGTGCAGAACTAGCCCCCTTATCGCTATGGAATTTCTTCACCAAAGTTAGTAAGCTATCAATTATGCATCCCATGTTTTTGTTAGGACTTCCAAAGGAAGTAATTCAGCACTGCACGTCACCTTGTTAAACTGTGACTGCCTGCTGCCCCCTTGTGTTCATGGTACTAATGTCAACATTTATAATAAATCACGTCTGGCTGATCGGTAAAGCATGAAATGCCTCATTACAGGTCTGTCTCCCTCCTGAGGGGCTCTGGCTAGCAGAGAAAGCAAAATCTCTACAAATGGAGATGCCCTCTGAGCCCAGTCAGAATAAAGCTTTCCCAGAGGAGACTAATGCCCACAAAGGAACTATGTCAGAGAAACAACTCTTCCCGCTCCGAATCTCTCCCAGGCTCACCTCGGAAGCCTCAATGGCCAAGTCCATCTCCTCATCACACACATTGGACCAGAATTCTATCCCTTGTAGGGCCACCTCATCAATGTCACTTTTCATTGCTTCAATTGTGATCTTAAGAGGGAGGGAAGAAAAAAAGACATCCCAGGCCTCAAGTAAGTGCTGGTTTGAGTTAGACCCCCCCCCACTTCCAACCACAAACATTCAAGTGTCAAAAATACAGATTTATGAAAGCTGGGTCTGAAATGAAAGGTAGAAACAGGAAAAAGACTTTTAAAATACACTCTTTCCCAGCACGAAGACAGTACAAGTCTTTCTGGCACATTACTGATGGCTTAAACATAACACTCTGACTCAAGGAATTTCCTTGATTTCATAATATTAAGGACAAAAATTACAGAAATGACAAAACAGCAAGAATGAGGAATTTTGCAACCAGTTACATGCTCACATACATAAAACAGAAATACTTACAGCAAAAAGAGCGGGACCCATATACGTCTCCATGTACTGATAATACAAGGACATTATCTTTACCAGATTCTGTAAGGCAGCCACTCGTACCTTTCACAAAGAAAAGATTAGTTTGCTATTTAGTTTAACAACGTAGTCTGACAAAGGTAAGTCACATAAATGGGTCAGTAATGTAAAGGGTCAACTGAAGTATATTTGGGTAATGTCAACATTTCCCCCAAAATCAATCTCTTCTCTTCCCTTTTTTTCACCATCCTTATTATTTCTTTTTTCCTCTTTTTTTACCCCCCCTACTTTAAAGGTGCCTGTGGAACCTACAGAGGACTAAGCTCAGGAATGCCACTCAGACTGGATGTTACTCCCACCTGTTTCAAGGGTCAAGGTTTCGGTTACAGCAACAGCAAAGCTGTTTGAATGGCTACAATGAAAATCAATCACTTGTGTAACTTACAGCAATTAAGTAGCAAGGGTGATCAAAAACCATTTCTTCCTTTAAACCTTTTTAAGAGGATGGCAACTTCCATTATGTTAACTTTCCAAGAACTGTTTTTCCCTCTTTTATTAAGAATAGCATTAGCCGGGGCACCTGGGTGGCTCAGTGGGTTAAAGCCTCTGCCTTCAGCTCAGGTCATGATCTCAGGGTCCTGGGATCGAGCCCCGCATCGGGCTCTCCACTCAGCGGGGAGCCTGCTTCCCCCTCTCTCTGCCTGCCTCTCTGCCTACTTGTGATCTCTGTCAAATAAATAAATAAAATCTTAAAAAAAAAAAAAGAATAGCATTAGCCAAACCTTATTTCTGAAGCACCTGATTCCCAACATTACAAACCGCCATCGAGAGATGGCGTTTCCCAGGAAAGACGAAGCTAGGCTTTTCACCGGAGCTCCCACTCACCCTTGTATCTGGACACTGCGTGGCTTCGCAGACCACCTGCATGATGAAGTGCCTCTCGGACTGCGGGACGGACAAAGATCAAGAGAGTAAGAAGAGTACCAACCGCATATATGGAGATTGCTAGACTAGCTCTTCGGGGAAAACCCTGTACCCCCGCCCCCAGGGACCCCATAACCCTGAACCAATCAAGCAGCTTTTCCCTGACACAGCAATGGCACCAGGAAGGCTATCAAGAGTCCGCCTCCCGTGTCTACTACATGACCCGCCCTCGAAAGAGGGCCCTAATCTTTTAATCCCCAAAATGACCTTCACTAACAAGACTCCAAGGAGGAAGTAAATAGGAAAATGTAGGTCACAGGGTTTAAATAAAAATGGTTAAAAAACCCCCCAAACCCTACATTAGGAAAACCCATTTTTTTGTATTTAAAATTTAAGAGAATTCAAAACATCTGCTTTACTTCAACATAAATTTGTTTTCTGGGAGGTGGCAAACCCCCATCAAATATATAAGATACAAGAGAAGAGAGCAACGAAATAATCTGCTACTGTTCCAAGTCTTCTGAAATCTTAAAGGAGGGAGTCTGTCTAGAAAAACTGCAATTAGAAATGCAATTTGCTTTGGCTTCTTAGACCTCCCTACTTTGTCCACAATAGGACCAAGAAATGGCAAAAGGCACAGCTCAAGTGTCAACAAACAAATACACAAAAATACTTGCAGACCATATAATTAGTGATTCTCAGTATAGATCTAAAAGAACTGAAAGCAGGGCCTCAAAGACCTATTTGTACACCTGTGTTCATAGCTGCATTATTCACAATAGTCAGATGAACAGAAGCAACCCAAATGTCCACTGACAGATGAATGGATAAACAAAATGTTACCTATGGTATATACACATAACAGAACAGTATTCAGCCTGAAAAAGGAAATTCTGACACAGGCTACAATGTGTATGAACCCAAGACATTATGCTAAGTGAAATAAGGCAGTCATAAAAGACAAATTCAAATACTGTATGACTGATTCCACTTAAATAAAGTATCTGGTGCAATTAAATTCATCGAAACAGAAAGTAAAAAAGTGGTTGCCAGGGCCTGGCAAGGGGAGAATGGGGAGTTTTTCAATGCAGAGTTTCAGTTTTGCAAAATGAGAAAGTTCTGGCAACTGGCTGTAAAACAATAGGAATATACTTAACACTATTGAACTGTACACTTAAAAATGCTTAAAATGGTAAACTTTATGTTACTGTATATTTTTTACACAACTTGAGCAATGGGAGAAATACTTTCAGGCAAAATAAACTTTGTTTATATATTAATTTCCAAAAGTACCTTCCAAGGAGTTATGAGATAGTCCAACTCATGTAATTTTTTTAGTGGCGCTGCGTGGCTCAGTTGGTTAAGCATCTGCCTTCAGCTCAGGTCATGATCCCAGGGTCATGACAAGTCCCATGTCAGTTCCCTGCACAGCGAGGAGCCTGCTTCTCCCTCTCCCTCCACTCCCCCTGCTGGTGCACGCTCGCTCGCTCGCTCTCTGAATTTTTTTTTTTAATAAACTCTATACCCAACAAGGGGTTCAACTTCAAGACCCTGAGGATCAAGAGTTAGATGCGCCACCAACTAAGCCAGACAGCCGCCAGGTTTGTTTGTTTGTTTTTTTTTTAATAGTAAATGCTACAACCTCCCGTGTTTTTTAAGATTTTATTTATTTATCTAAGAGAGAGAGAATCTCCAGTAGACTCTGTGCTGAGTGCAGAGCCAGCCATGGGGTTCAATCTCAGGACCCTGAGTTCATGACCTGAGCCGAAACCAAGAGTCAGAGGCTCAAATGCCTGAGCCACCTGGATGCCTTTAAAAAAAAAAAAAAAAAAAAAAAAAAAAAAAAAAAAAAAATTTTTTTTAAATCCCAGAGCAGGGGCGCCTGGGTGGCTCAGTGGGTTGAGCTTCTGCCTTCGGCTCAGGTCATGATCTCAGGGTCCTGGGATCGAGCCCCACATCGGGCTCTCTGCTCCGTGGGGAGCCTGCTTCCCCCTCTCTCTCTGCCTGCCTCTCTGCCTGTGATCTCTCTCTGTCAAATAAATAAATTAAAAATAAAATAAAATAAAATAAAATAAAATCCCAGAGCATATGCACAGTTTGATCTGTTAAAGGAGAAACCTAAGCTTAGAAACAATTCACGTCACACTTTTCCCAAAAGCAAACACCTACTCCATGGCCATTTCTCACACAACACAAATCTTCTCTAGAATGGAAATGAGTGCACCTAAACAAGATGGTACTTTCTAGACCACAAACTTAATAAACACCTTTCATTTAACTCTTACTTCTTCCCTTCTGAACGTACACCTTTTTGTCATAAAAGACTCACCTCTTTGTCAAAGTTTGCTTTGGTGAACTCCAGTGAGTTCAGGAGTGCATTTGTCGCCGCCAGCTTCACATTATTACTGGGCTCTTCTTTCCTCATCCCCTGGATTATAGCGGTCAGAATCTCATTGGATTTCTCCTGTAGTTGTTCTGGGTCCTGAAACAGGCAGAGAAGCACAGCGAGTAAAATAATGAGCTCATGACTCATCAGCAGTCCTTTTAACTGTGAAATCCACTTGAGTGAGCATCCTGACTTTCTCTGATCTTTTCCCACACATTTCCATTTAGGGACAAACCACCTGCAAAATATCCCGGGGCCCAGTAGTCCAAAATTGAACTAAAACAAGTTAAATCCATCAACTTCATCTGATTTCTTAGCATAATGACTCTGGGTATGAAGTAATGCTGTTTTTTTTCTTCCCCCGTCTGTGCAAAGGGACATGGCAGTCTGGTGTTCTTCCCAGGCCATCTGTATCAACTGCCCGGGCACAACACCTAGGCAGTCTAAGTCCAGGTCAAGTGTGGACTTCCTGTTTCATCAAGTTTGTATATGGAAACAGACACCCAGGTGGCAGCCTCAGCAGCAGCCACAGTCTCAAGAGCACTACATTTCAAAAACTGCTGTGCCTTCGCTGGCTAAGCCAACCACAGCAAGCGCTGGCAAAGTGTTTTTGTCAAATAGTACATGCAGAGTAACACAGCACGCTGAGGTACACTGAGGATTGTGCGAAAGGGATCCGGGTCAGGGATGCTCCACCACTAGCATATTCCTCTTTTAAAAGTCTAGAAGCCCCACCTCTCTAAGCATACAGATTTCTACTCTGAGCTTGGGATCCTCAATTCTCTTTACTTTAGGGCATGATTAGCAATGGGAGGATCAATCAGCTATCCAAACATAGAAGTCTAGATTAAATAAAGCAGTACTACTTGCAAAACATTCTGTAGTAACTTGGCTTTCTCCATCATGTAAGAACAATCCTAATATCATGCATGTCACAATTAGAGGGAATCAGAGCTCTGTGAAGTTGCATACAGAAGGCTGTACTTACTATATCTTGGCAAATGTAACCAATAGCTTCCAATGTTGACTCTTTCATGTGCTCTGTGCTGTTTGGGTTTGTGACATTGGCCACCAGCTGAGGAATGAGTTCTGGCCACTGGTTCACTGGGATCTCTGCACAAGCAATACCAGCCACACATTGTGAGGCAGAACTAGGCCGGTAAGTTTCTGTGCCCAAAGTCTGCAAAACCTGCACACATATACACACACAAAATGAAAGATATCAATTTCTAAAACTATGTGAACACATTTTGCCTACCACGCTTCTTACATCAGTCTGAATTTTCTGCAACACACAAAAGTAGAAAAAGGCATATACAGTACAGTCAGCTGTCAAATAAAACAAAACAACCAGCCTTACTAAGACCAACACAGTCAACGGTGCTCCAGAGCCCAGAAATGAAACCAATCGTTCCCTGCTTCCAAAAGGACTTCTCCAAAGCCAGGCACCTCATGTCAATGTTCAATGCAAGGTAACAAAGTGATAGTCAGTAGGGAGACAATGTTAGAAGGCAAAGGAGAGGACAAAATTCACCTTCTAGACTCCTTGCAGGAGGTACAATGTTAGGATGCTAATAGTCTTGTTTTGTGGACAGAAAATGTAAAAACTTCAGAAAGAACCTAATTCTGGGCATTCAAATGGTTCTGATTCACAGGTCGTGGTTTAGCCTGATCCAAGGAAGAGATCTTCCAGCTCATGAGATGTGGAACAAGCTTCCGTCCCTCTGGTCAATGACAATTTAACACCTGGGGTGACTTTCATAGAAAGGTCTTGGTTAGGGGACATCACTAGATGCAGATACAAAGTTACTGATGTCACCAACACCTAAGAATGAATCCTTACTTAACTTCCAATCGGGAAGGATTTGTTGTTTGCCCAGGAATCAGAGAACTCTTCTCTCCACCATCAACAGATAGGAAGAACTAGTTAGATATGCCAATTAAAATGGGATCCGCTTATCATTAAACAGGTCTTGTTTGAAATGATTATCATACAAAGATTTACGCAAAGCGTAAAGGCACAGGTACAGATAAAGGATGAAGCCACAATTGACCCAAGGTTAATCATTACCACCATCAGCTAATTCAGTCAATGAACTCACTAAGAATCACCCGTCCACTCAAAAGACAAACAGTTAACTGTTCCTGACATGAACACAGGACAAAGCGTAGCTGCCAGATATTCAGGCCAGCTCTGCTGACTGGGTCAGGTCACTTAGTATCCTGCTTTGTAGCTAATAATAATGAACTCCCCATCTTTCCCCCATACAGTATATCACCATCCCTGCCCGCCCCACTGCCAACAGCTCTGCCCAGTAACAAACTGTTCTGATTGATTCTAAATCAAGGTTTTGCTCTCTAGGGTTACCAGAGCTAGAATGGACTTTAAGAAAAACTGTATGTCAAAGACATGAAGCGGAGAGGCAGGGATGAGATGACCGGTCGAAAACAGCAGGGGCTGAACAGGTACCAACCCAAGTCTGATGAGGGTTCCAGTTCAGGGTGCCTTTACACTACACCACACCATAGCCTAGTACAGATGAGAGCACCGACTCCCACCACACCTTTTAAAGATTTTATTTATTTATTTGACAGAGAGAGATCACAGTAGACAGAGGCAAGCAGAGAGAGAGAGAGAGAGAGAGGGAAGCAGGCTCCCTGCTCAGCAGAGAGCCCGACGTGGGACTCGATGCCAGAACCCTGAGATCATGACCTGAGCCGAAGGCAGCGGCTTAACCCACTGAGCCACCCAGGCGCCCCTCCCACCACACCTTTATCCCTCTTCCATTAAATGGCTTTTCGAAGACCCCTAGTTAATATTGTTTGAGGTGATTTAGAGACCATAAAGGTCCAACTCTTAAGGTCAGAAAGGTTATTTTTTTGTTTTTTTTAAAACCTAGGGGGTAACCCTAATAATAACAGCCAATTATCAGAAAGAAGAGGGATAAAGGAGGGACCCTCAACTGTGTCCAAGACCCACACTGCAAAAAAATAACTATCAACACTGAGAAAGTATTCATTACCAGAGATGCTATGAAAGGGAAAAAGGGCCATGATTAACTAATTTTCTTTCATGCAGAAAGGTTCAACAACACATATAATGTACAAAGTCTTATCCAAATTTTAACAAGTGTTAAGACCGAAAGAGCCAATTACAGTTCCAATCATGTCTCATCACATTTACTACTGCACGATTCTGCAAGATGAGAAACTGAATGGGCACTACAAGCACCAAGATTTCCAGTGATTGATGGAATAAACTTCAATTATATCAAATTACTGAAGGGAAGATTAAAATGTTATTACATAAGCAGACCCGATGTGGACAAAAATAGCTCCACATATTCCAAAAAAGATTCAAAATAAGTTGGCTTTCATAACCTAGTTCCCACAGTCATGAGTACCTTCGTGCAAGACTAGAAAGACAAGGGGTATATAACTTAAAAGAGATATTGTTGCCTTAAGGCACACAAATTTACCTAACGCTGATACCTCTAACCAGGAAATAGCAAATATGACGACATGTGCAAGTACACATTTAGGACCCCCTCCCCCACCGATTTCTCCTCAAATACCAAGGGCTAACTGCGTGAATTACCATTTTCTGTGCCTTATCCACATAAGACAGACCACTAAAAAACCTCGCTAACTGGGGGGTGGGAAAGACATCTGTCCGTATATTCTGAGTTATCTTTTGCTGCAGCTAGAATTATGGATTTTAGCTCAACAACAAAGTCACAAGACCTCCATGATGCAGAGCAAGGGACATTCAATTTTCCTCAAAACTCATCAATCCACTCCTTAAAGATCCTGATTAAAAGCCAGATGCTTCTAAACGAAGTTTTACATAATTTACTAAGTAGATAAAAGCATCATTAACTTCAAATTCTTATTTCACAAACTCTTTGGGCTTAAAAGGCCCAAGAGATTATTTAGTTCCCCCCTTTGAACTCCACATAGTGCCATGCCTAAACCACCAAACACTGAAAATGATCTATAGCACAAGTTCAGCAGGAGCAGGGACTGGATGACTATGAAAAAAAAAATCACTTAGGAAGACAGGAACATCTAAAAAATAATTCCTGAGTCTCACTCCAACAAAAGAGAATCTCTGAAGGGAGGTTGGAAATAAATTATTGTTAGCAAATTCCCTCAATGAGTCTCAGAGTTCAAGTTTGGGAACCACCAATGTGTATACTATGTCAATTCACCAGATTCTACAAATTCTGGCATCCAGTTAAAGGTGCCCAAACTGCTGTTTAGTTTCTGAAAAGAATTCCAACACACTCATTAATGGGAAATGACAGCACCGTACAGACAAGCTAAACTGAGAAAAAAAATTTAAATCAAATACTACCTTTATCTTCAAGTGAAGCTTAAGTCTCAGAAACCTATCACACCGTCACCTCTATCCCATGTAAATGACCAAAAAACTGACCAAGATGTTTCTTGTAGGGGGTCCAGGAGGAAAGGATGGGGTGGGTGGGTGGGTGGACGGTGAAGTTTCTTATTCCCAGAGGCTGACATGACCAAAGGAGATAAAGTTACTTACATAATTCTTCACTTCCCGTCGAGCATTAGCATCAATTGCAAGCCACCTCTGCTGATACTGTGCCTTGATATCTGGATCTTTAGATGTCAAAGAGTTCTTGATTTGTAGACCAGCTGCAACTCTGGCAACCTGACTGTTCCCCGGATTTGCCAGCACTCTGGACAGTTCCACAAGGAAAGTGGGCTATTAAGAGAAGATGCATGTGTGAATGAAAGTATCTCCTGGGAATTTTACCAACTGAGGACAGCTTACAGAGCACCAAGACACTGGGGGAGACCGAAATTCTTCAGGATATATCATAACATCTCATAAAATGCTACAATACCTACTTCAAGACTCCTATAAATGTGTTACATGGTACATAAGTCAGTCACCCATCACCTCACGCAGCCTCAGCATTTATCGAGGTACAGATTTTCCTATCAACATCATTCTTAGTGCTCAAATCTTCACAATAGATCACCCTAAAATAAAGCTTGACAATCCAGTAGTCAGAGGAGTCTTCTATTTAACAATGCCTGACACTCAACAAACACTTGTTAAATGAATGAATATGTGAAGACAGGATAGAATGTAAAATTGTTTCCCTAAATTTAAGATATCTTAGTCCAAAAAGATTAATATTCAGGGCGACTTTTGATCTCATGCAGGCAGGTAATCTTGGATAACAAAGGTAAATACTTACAAACCTGAAACATGGATTTAGGAAGCTAGTCTTCTCTTTTAAGTGTTCAATGAGAGAGGACAATGAAAAAAGACTTACTTATAATTTTGATAATATTTAGAAACAGGGAAAAAGTGAAGAGATAAAAATGCCAAGACAAATTTGCCAAGAAAAAAGATTTTACATTTAACAGTCAACAGTTAACACACTAAAGGCTCCTACACATTTTGAACTTGGACTGTCCACTGAGCATAGTGCGTTTCTGAAAAGCTTTCTCAACCTTTCATAATGCCCAGGTCCCCAAAACTACTCCCTCTGTTTAAAAATTTTAAGACACATTTCTCTTTCCTGCAGAAAGCTCTGTCCAAACGGAATTTAACAGGAAAAACCAAAAGCAGATAGTTTCTTACCACTAACAAGTCCTGCAATCCCATAAGATAAATCTTAAAAGTTTTATTAATTATGTACCACTAAGGAATGTTAGCAATGCCACAAAGAAGTTAAATGTTAGGAACAGGATAAAAGGCTTGTAAATGAGCAGAAGCAGAAACAGAAATAAACCCCAAATGGAAGTATTATTGGTCTATGTTAGCAGGAAAAAATCCTTTCTATGGAAAGTTAAGAATAAAAAGTAGTAAAAGCTAGCACCTAAGAGCGCAATAAAAAGGGAAGTCATTTAAGACAGCTTGTATAAAATAAGCAGTGTCACTTTTGTGCTTATATTTCGTCTAGATTACAAAGGGACATGTTGGGTTACAATGTTTTTTAGGCTTATTACCTATTACCTTTAAAAGATGTCAAGTATCCTCTACCCTTCCATCTGCTCCCCATCCCCCGCAATAAGAGGGACATCAAAGGGAAATGTTACTGGCACACCGGCCGTTTCAACCAATCCAGCCCACATTTTTATACAGAGATCCAGTCTAGTGGACTTCTCTTCATTTTTTCTGTACCCCTTAAATATGCAAACGAGGAACTTTCCTCTGTGAATTCATCTGGGAACAGGCCCGATCAAGGATGAGCCTCAGCCTGTTATATGGGTACAAATTCAGTCTCTACCCATCGAAGTAAAAACAAAAAACAAAAAACAAAAAACCCCCAACCAACCCCCACCAAAAAATAAATAACCCAAAGAGGAATACCCAGGAAGGAACGGGAGAAATATTGCCGAAGTGGGGTAGGAGGTATTCGGGTGCCAGGCCTGGCCATGAGCACAGTACCAAGGGGCGTAGGAAAGGGTACACTCTGGGAAGTAGGTGGAGAGAATCACAGGGGCCACGGGACAGGAAGGAGAAGCCGGCCCGGGTCAGAACAGGGCGGGCAGCTGGGCTCCGAGCTTCCACATGGCCCCTAGGCCCGGCTCCCCCACCCCCACCCTTGCTGAACACGCAGCGCCGCGCAACCTAACTTCCCTTCCCTCCCTCTTTCTCCCTCCCGCTGCACCGCCGCCCTCAGGCCGCGCGGCGATTGGGCGGCAGTCACCCCGGCGCGCCGCGCCATTGGCCAGCTGCCGGGGCCCGGGGCGGGACACACCCACCGGCTTCCCGATCGCGGGGTTAGGTTGGACCGGGGTGGGGGGGAGGGGGACGGGATGGGGCGGGGTGGGTTCCCGAGGCCTGGGCCTCCAGGAGGGCGGGAAGGCCCGCACGCAGGGGATGGGTGGACGGCGGGATGGGGCACGGCGGGGTGGCACGCACCAGGTTTTCCACGGCCGCACGCTCCAAGAACTTCTGCGCCGCTTCCAGTTCCAGCCGATCTAGGGGGAAGGAAAGTGGGAAGGGGACAGGGTCAGAGGGGCCAGGGCTTCCCCTCCCCCCACCCGGTCACCTCAGCCCGACCCCCGGCCCCCGCGTCCTACCGGGAGACACGGTCTTCTCGAGGATGGTGATCAGCTCCATGGCGGAGGTGGTGGCGGGGACTCCTCCTAAGACGACGGTCCGGTCTCTCGGGCGGCGGCTCTAACTGGGGATGGGGGTTGGGGGTCGGGTGGGAAGGGAGGGTGGGGTGGGGGGCGGGGGTCACCACAAGCCCATTCACCGGCTCCCTCTTGGTAGTCGCCCCGGCTCCCTTTTCTTCCTCTTTTCCTTCCTTCCTCCCTCCTAATTTGTTGCTGGCGGCGGCGGCAGCTGCTTCTCTGGCGGCGGGGGAGGGACCCCGGGGGTAGCTCAGAGCGCGGCTGGTGCTCGGGTGGCGGAGGGAGAAAGAAGGAAAGGAGGCGGTAAGTGAACGGCGGCTCGCAGGGAGGGAGAGAGAGGGAGGGAGGAAGGCGGAGGGATATTCGGGCCGGACCTCTCCGCGGCGGCACCGCGCTCCATGTCGATTGGCTGCCGCCGTGGCCACGCGGAATCCTCAATTGGCTAGGCGGTCAGCATTGAAGGGCCGCCCTGCGCCCATTCGCCCGCTCGTTTCGAGGCCCGGGTTGGCTGGGCGGGCAGCAGAAAGAGGCGCGCGGATTGGTCGGGGGGAGGGAGATTGGGGTGGGGCAGGCGAGAGCCGGCCGCTGATTGGATTGGCCTGGTAAAGGCCTTGAGCGCAGACCGGCTGAGCGCTGGGAGGAGGGTGGACCAAAGGCGAGACCCCGCGTGATTGGCTGGGACACCAGACGTTGATAGGATAGGGCGCCCGGGAGAACTGGGGAGAGGAGTTCGGGGTCGGGGCCGCGGAAAGGCGGGAGGCGCCCCGCCGCTTCAGGAGCCTAGCGCGGGGCACGATGGGACGCCCCCGGGAAGGGGCGGAGCCGTGTTCGGGCTGCGGTTGGGAAAGCGCCGTCACTCCAAGGGGCGTGTTGAGGAGGATTTCGCGGGCCCTAGCGGGGGAGGGGGGACCGTTAAAGCCTTGCACCGCGCCCACAGGAAGCTGCTCTCATGGCCAGGCCTACTTCGTACCAGGCTCTCAGCTGGGAAGGACCTTGAAGACCATGCGGTTCAACTTCCAGTTTGCAGGTGTGGAAACTGAAGCCCAAAGAGGGTATGCGACTTGTCCAAGATTACACAGTCGGTTAGTGGCCTGCTCGGGACTGGCCTTAAGCTCCCCTGACTGCCCTTGGTCTTACACGCAGCTTCCCTCCCTCTCGAGGAGGTGAATGCTAATGTAGTTTTGAGGCCTAACTAACGTGGGATGGGCATCCTGGATGCCCCCATCCTTAGCTACCAGCTGTTTGAAGGAATAGAAATGTTTTCAGCCTGCGAAGGTGCCTCTATAAAGGCACACTCGTGAACCGGAGAGAATGTGTTTGCAGGCATAAAGGATTGTTAGCTCTTAGCCTTTTTTAGTTCAAATCCTGCAAGAAATTAATGAAAGCCTTTCTGCAGCAAAATGCAGATAAAGAAAGTGTGCATACATTGACCTCTGAGATTGATACATGGGTCTCTGACGAAGAATTTCCTGAATTACTACGTTTTCACCATATTGAGTTAGAGTTAATGGGATGTAACTAGTTGAGAGAGCTCTTTACCCTATCTCTTGAGCTTGCAGAGTAATTACTCTACTCTAGCCCTACTGGGAAGACCTAGAAAGACTCTGTCCTTGCTCAGAGGTTCCACCCAAGAATTAGGAAAGGTTGGCTAGCTACCCTCAATCCTTTCTTTGTTAGGAAGTCTTTACAGTTCTGCATCTTAAAGTGTGGGGATCATTCTCACCCATCCTGTGACTGCTTGGTTTCCTATGGCTTAGCAGCCGGCCTGACCCCAGCCTTTTGCCTCACCTATGAGCTCAGGGAGAGCTGCCCTATGTGTGTAAGTTATCTGGAATCAGTGAAGATTAAGTAAGACGACATCCATGGAAATCTTTTGAGTTGCCCTTATGTGGACTCCCCATGCTACAAATGATCCACAGTTCTGCTTCACTCCAACCCAGCTTCCTCCCGCCCCCAGCAGTTTGCTCCACATGATAGTACCAGGGAGGGCAAATGGATTTTTTAAGGACCTGGAATAAAATGCTGGGAAGAGAATATGTTGTGCAGCAACGTTCCAGTCAAACATAAGATCCTTGCCAAAACCCAAGTGAAATGATTTTTTTTTTTCAGTTGAGCTAAGGTTAATGATGGTGCTATCTAGTCCCTTTCAGAAGCGCTCAACACTAGCCTGCATTCAGTGATGACACACAGACTCCGAAACAGACCGCCTGCTTTCGTATCCCAGCCGTGCCACTTCTTGGCTTGTATGACTTCCTTTGCTTACATGGAAAATGGGGCTAGAAATTGTACCTACTTCATCTAAGGCTTTTGGGAAATCTTAAAATGAGTTAATACATGGGAAGTGCTAGGAACACTGCCTGACATGTTATATATGCCACATATACTTTGGCTGTTATCTATTAAGCATGTATTTTGTACTCAGTGAGTGGTTCTTGGTCTTTGGCCTATTAGGAAAGAAAGATTTTAATTGATTAATCTCACAAGTAAATGTAAAAGTGACAGATGCCAAAGCCTGACCCAGTCGGGGGCTCAGGGAAAATTTACCTGAGAAAGGGAAGAGTTATTCAAGTGGAGAAGGGAGGAACAGCATGTGTAAAGGTCCTGTGATGGGAGGGAGCATGGAGATTATAAGGAACAGCAAGAGGGCCAGTAGCCCCAAAGCCCAAAGAAGAAGGGATTGAGGTAAAGTTGGAATGTTGAGTAGGAGAAAGAGCATATGAGACTTTGTGTACCATGCATGTGATTTTGTCTATATTCTAAGAGCAAAGGCAGCGACTCAAAGGTCTTAAGATTGGTGGTGATAATGTGGAGATTAGACTGGAAACAGGGCAAAGGAGATGCAGGAAAACCAGTTAGGAGGCCATTGCAGTATTCTACGTAAGAGAGGATACATGGAGAGAGGAGAGAGGTAGAAGTAATAGTGGAAATAAGAATAGGTATCAAAATTAATTGAACCTGGTAATTGATGGGAACAAGAAGGAGGTGGCACTCATGCCTACTAGATTTCTGGCCTGCACTATGCAATGGAGGGTGATGTGATGCCCTTGCAGTGTTTCCCAGGTAGGAGGAATTGGAGGCCACATGGTTTGGTAGAATGCACAGGCACACGGGCTTCAAGTTGTATTTCTTGAGCTGTGGATGGTGTCCATGGGTTTGAAGATGTTATTCTCTCTAACTTTTTGAATGTCAAGAATACTCAAGTCCAGTGGACAAATTCTGAAATTAAAGAGAAAAAAACTGGGTTTCGTTCTTACTCTGCCCCTTCCTGCTGTATGATCTGGAACAAGTTACTTAACCTTTTGGATCTGTAAAATGGGAGAATCTCTGTCCCAGCACTGGGTGATCTGAGCACAAATGGGAGCCTGTCCATGGGGCGCTCACTGCAAGTGTCCTGCTCTGGGAGACACTCACCGGCGTCTTTGAAGCAAGTGTGTTTATGAAGGGACGGCACCTGCTGGTGTCTCTCCACCCAGTCCCCCATCCCACAGGGCACATGAGTGAAAAGATCCACTGCCAAGGGAGAAGCAGTCAGCCTGTGACCTGATGCCCTTTCCTCCTGAGCAAAGCCAACGGACCCAAGATGGGTAAGACCTTGGCCTCCTTGGGGCTGAGGAAGAAGGGAGGTGAATTATCACGTCTGGAGATCCGAGTGCCCCTCTGCTTAGTAATGGGACAAACTTTGTTGCCTTTTTCCTGACTCTCCACACCACACTCCTTCCAAGTAATTCAGAAAAGGGATCATTTGAGGGGCTCCTGCATGGCTCAGTTAAGTGTCCAACTTGATTTCAGCTCAGGTCATGATCTCGGGGTGCTGAGATCGGGCCCCATGTTGGGCTCTGCGCTCAGCAGGGAGTTGGCTTGAGGATTCTCCCTCTCCCTTTGCACCACCCCTCCCTCCTGCTTGTGCACATGCGCACACACTCTCACTAAAATAAAATCTTGGGGGAAAAAAGGAAGAGATCATTTGCAGAAAAGCAGCTGAGACTTCCTGCTCTTTCCTCCTCAGTCCTCGGGGCAGAAATGCTGTCATCATAAAATAATCCTCCTTGCCCCCCTGCAGACCTTCCCTGTGCTCACTAGGCTTTAGCTTTCTTGTTCCCCGAACACACCTTGATTTAAGTCTCAGGACCTTGGTATTGGCTGTCCCTTCCGCCTGGGTCACTCTTCCGCCATTTGTTCCTTCCCATTCCTCTCTTAGTTCAGATGTCACTTCTTCAGACAGGCGTTCTCTGATCCGCCCACCTAAGGCAGGTTCCACAGGTGCTGGTTGTGCCCTATTTGCTGATGATCAGAACTCCTCAGTACCGGCAGTGATCTGTCGGTGCTGTCTGTCCCCACCCCCACTAGAATGGTGGTCCACAGGACCAAGACCTTGTCCATCTTATTTGTTCCTTAAAATTGTGCCTCACACCATGGCAGGTGCTTGGATATTTGTAAAATGGATGAAGCAGTAACTAAGCACGTAACGTGTCCTTGTGGCCTATGAGGAGTGACTGTCTAGTTGTGTTAAAGGTGCTTTGTAATTTACCTCACTCTCTCTTCCAGTGTTGTCCATACTGGTGCCCACGGGTACCTTTGGTCCAGTCAAGGTGGCCATGTGGCTGTATCTCCCAGAAGTAGTTCATCACTGTCCTAGGCCTGTCCCCCAACTGGAATCCCCTCTTTGTCCCTCTCTGTCTTCAATATGGTTCTCTTGTTAATTTGTTCACTTCACTACCTTCATTTTGGGGCTCTCCTCTTCGCAGGCATCTCAGGTATAACACGGGACTATGATAATGGCCGTCAGAAGGGTTTGAACCAAATGCTGTTATGGAGCTAAATTCTCAGAGGAGGAAGAGACAGGTGGTTCCTGGCTCAGCTATGAGAACACTTAGTAGGCAAGGGAGGCTTTGAGCTGAACCTTGGAGGAGTGGAGAAGATTAAAAATTGCCAGGAAGCCTTCTCCAGCCAAGGTTGACTCTGTTTACTAATTATGTTATCTTGGGAAGGTTTATTTGAGGCCTCTGTGTCTCAGTCTCCTCATCTGCAAGGTGGGGATAAGAGTCTTAACCCGGGTTGGCTTATGGGTACGAGACCTGTACAGTCACCCCTGTGCTTAGGAGGGCTAGCCCCTTCCTTGGTTTAATGCTCTGTTGTCACCGTATGAAGTTCTTAATAATTTTTGAACAAGGGGCCCTGGAAATTGTGTTCTGACTGTGCTTCAAATGGTTACTGAGAAGTCCTAGGAAGTTAATACATGAACATCTTTTAAAACAGTGAGGGCCTGGCATTTAATGGGAGTTTGGTAGGTGCCAGCTGTCATTACTGGTATTGGTGTTCTTCGAACTCTTGTCATGGCACAGCTCACAGTGCCCCTCAGGCTAGCCTTTGAGCAACCCACAACATTTAAAAAAAAAAATTTTTTTTTTAAGATTTTATTTATTTATTTGACAGACAGAGATTACAAGTAGGCAGAGAGGCAGGCAGAGAGAGAGGAGGAAGCAGGCTCCCTGCTGAGCAGAGAGCCCGATGTGGGGCTTGATCCCAGGACTCTGAGATCATGACCTGAGCCGAAGGCAGAGGCTTTAACCCACTGAGCCACCCAGGCACCCCATCAAATAAATAAAAATGTTTTTAAAAAATGTTGTGGGTGAACAACCCACAACATTTTTTTTTTTAAAGATTTTATTTATTCATTTATTTGAGAGAGAGAGAGCACAAGCAAGCAGAGAGAGAGAGGAGGAAGCAGGCTCTCCGTTGAGCAGAGAGCCCAATGCGGGGCTCGATCCCAGGACCCTGAGATCATGACCCGAGCCGAAGACAGAGGCTTTAACCCACTGAGCCACCCAGGTGCCCCCCCACAACATTTTTTAAAAACATTTTTATTTATTTGATACATATATATATATATATATGTATATGGATTAAATTTTTCAATGCCTGAAAAAGCTGAGCACATAGTGGATACTTAATTATGGATTACTTCCTGTGGAGCAGAAGATGGTATCCTAGGAAGGGGTAGTCACAGAGGGCTTCCTGGAGAAGATAATTCACCCCTACAAGTAGTATGTTTGGATGGGAGGAAGGCTTCTGACGACACAGTCTAGCAACAGTCAACATACTAGGTGGCCCTATTAGAAGAATGCTGAATCGCAAAGTAATTGATGGGAGTTAGAGGCTGATTAGATACAGAGGAGAGGAAGGCTAGAAGGTGAGGCCTCAGCCTCCAGCTTGAGTGAGAGTGGGTCATTTTAAAAACTAGGTCAGGTATGGAAGCTGAGTTGGTGCAGCGAGGTTGGGTAGAGGTTGCGGGGAGGGGTCACCAATCCAGTTTTATTTATTTATTTTTTAAAGATTTTATTTATTTGACAGACAGAGATCACAAGTAGGCAGAGAGAAAGGGAAGCAGGCTCCCTGCCTAGCAGAGAGCCCAACGCGGGGCTTGATCCCAGGACCCTGGGATCACAACCTGAGCCGAAGGCAGAGGCTTTAACCCACTGAGCCACCCGGGCGCCCCACCAATCCAGTTTTAAAAACAATAATTTTTTAAGGTCACAAGACATCCAAGGGACTAGACACTCTTATTAACATGTAATGTATTATTTGTTTCAGGGGTACAGGTCTGTGATTCCTTAGTCTTACACAATTCACAGCGCTCACCATAGCACATATCCTCCCCAATGTCCACCACCCAGCCACCCCATCCCTCCCACCCCCTCTCCCCTTCAGCAACCCTCAGTTTGTTTCCTGAGATTAAGAGTCTCTTATGGTTTGTCTCTCTGTCTGGTTTTGTCTTGTTTCATTTTTCTTTCCCTTCCCCTGTGATCTTCTGTATTGTTAGTCAAATTCCTCATCAGGGAGATCATATGATAATTGTCTTTCTCTGATTGACTTACTTCGCTCAGCATAATAGCCTCTAGTTCCATCCACATCATTGCAAATGGCAAGATTTCATTTCTTTTGATGGCTGCATAGTATTCCTTTGTGTATACACACACACACACACACACACACACATACACATACACATATATATATATATCACATCTTATTTATCCATTCATCTGTTGGTGGACATCTAGGCTCTTTCCATAGTTTGGCTAATTGTGGACATTGCTGCCATAAACATTCAGGTGCATATGCCCCTTTGGATCACTACATTTGTATCTTTAGGGTAAATACCCAGTAGTGTGATTGCTGGGTTGTAGGGTAGCTCTATTTTCAACTTTTTGAGGAACCTCTGTACTGTTTTCCGGAGTGGCTGCACCAGCTTGCATTCCCACCAAGAGTGTAGGGGGGTTCCCCTTTCTCTGCATCCTCGCCAACACCTGTCATTTCCTGACTTGTTAATTTTAGCCATTCTGACTGGTGTGAGGTGCTATCTCACTGTGGCTTTCATTGTATTTCCCTGATGCCAAGTGATGTTGAGCACTTTTTCATGTGTCTTTTGGCCATTTGGATGTCTTCTTTGCAGAAATGTCTGTTCATGTCTTCTGCCCATTTCTTGATTGGATTATTCTTTTGGTGTTGAGCTTGATAAGTTCTTTATAGATTTTGGATACTAGTCCTTTATCTGATATGCCATTTTCAAATATCTTCTCCCATTCTGTCGGTTGTCTTTTGGTTTTGTTGACTGTTTCCTTTGCTGTGCAAAAGCTTTTGATCTTGATGAAGTCCCAGTAGTTCATTTTTGCCCTTGCTTCCCTCTCCTTTGGCGAAGTTTCTAGGAAGAAAGTTGCTGTGGCTGAGGTAGAAGAGGTTGCTGCCTATGTTCTCCTCAAGGATTTTGATGGATTCCTGTCTCACATTGAGGTCTTTCATCCATTTTAAGTCTATTTTTGTGGTGGTGTAAGGAAATGGTCCAGTTTCATTCTTCTGCATGTCGCTATCCAATTTTCCTAACACCATTTGGGAGACGAGACACTTTTGATTGGGACTTTGGGGAAAGGTTGGTGCTTCCAGAGTAAGAAGTTGGAAATCAACAACAACAACAACAAAGAAGTAGAGGTCAACAGATCATTGAGACCCTAAACAATCATTGAGATCCTAAGAGTAAATTATGTCTTGAAGGACGTTGTATAAAGACAAAAGCAAAAGATCTGGGGAATGGAAGTGGGTTTCCAAAGTAGCAGGCAATAAAATAAGAGGGAGAAGAGAAGGAAGACCAGAGGTAGGAAAAGAAATGGGTTAATGGACTGTTTATAGCTATAACGGTCTGAATAATGTTCCCCCAAGGATGTCCACATACTAATCTGAGAATGTGTTACTTTATGTGCCAAAAGGGACCCTGCAGAGGTGATTAAATTAAAAATTTTTGAGAGGGCGGAGATCTTCCTGGATCATCTGGGTGGACCTAATGTCATCACAACGGTCTTTATAAGAGGGAGGCAGGAGGATGAGTCGGGGAAGGTGAAGCGAAGACAGTAGAGGCCAGAGTGATGGGCCAGGAGCCAAAGAATGTGGCAGCCCCAAGAAGCTGCAAGCGGCAAGGAGCAGCTTCTCTCCTACAGCATCTAGAAGAAACATATGCTTCTTCTAGAACCATAAAAGGATAATTTGTGTTGCTTTAAGGCCCTCCTTACAATAATTTGTTAGAGCAGCAACAGGAAACAAATGCAAGAATAACAAACAAGCTAAATCATTACCAATAATAGATGGATTCCACAAGTCATGATCTGTTGGTATGGCAACTGTTACAATGGTAGTTAGCCATTAACAAACCAGAAGATCATCTAATCATGTAGAAAATGTTCCCAATAGATTGCCAAGTATAGACAGCAAGTTATATCACCGGTATTTATATTAAAAATTCATCAAGCTGTACCCTAAAGATTCATGCATTTTAGGCACTTGACTATAGGTATGATATACGTCAGTAAAAAAGTTTTGCACATTGAGTATAGATGTCCTGTTTTGTTCAAAGAAGAGAAGGCTATGTTCTATCTGTACATTGCCTGAATAGGAAAGACTGCGAATGTATAGACACAATGTTAATAACAGACGTCTCTGGATGGTAGTACTCGAGATGACTTTTATATTCTTTTCAGATTCTTCTCGGTGTATTCCAATTTTTCTTCAGTGAACAGATGTTATGTTTTTTAATGAGAAAAAAATCTTTTTAAAATTTGTTTTTAGGGGCGCCTGGGTGGCTCAGTTGGTTGAGCAACTGCTTTCAGCTCAGGTCATGATCCTGGAGTCCCAGGATTGAGTCCCACATCGGGCTCCCTGCTCATTGGGGAGTCTGCTTCTCCCTCTAACCCTCTCCCCTCTCATGCTTTCTCTCTCAAGTAAATAAATAAAATCTTTAAAATAAATAAAATAAAATAAAATTCGTTTTTAAAAATCAAGGAAAAGGGATAGGGAGAAAGTGTTTTTGTTTTGTTTTGATTAAGGGAGAGCATGCATGCACATAAGCAGGGTGGGGAAGGGGATTAGGGCAGAGGGAGAGAGAGAGAATCCTAAGCAGGCTCCACGCCCAGCACAGAGACCAGTATGGAACCCAGCGCGGCTCCATCTCCCAACCCTGAGATCATGACCAGAGCTGAAATCAAGAGTTCTGGCTTAACTGACTGAGCCACCCAGATGCCCCAGGGGTAGGGAGAAAGTTGGAAGAAGTAAGTGTAAGCCAACGGGCAAGGCCCCTGCAGCATCTGCCCCAATCAAGCTGCTATAAACAGTTTCTGAAAATAGGTGATACTTTTTTTTTAATTTATTTATTTGAGAGACAGAGAGCATGAGAGGGGAGGTCAGAGGGAGAAGCAGACTCCCCATGTAGCTGGGAGCCCGATGTGGGACTTGATCCCAGGACTCCGGGATCATGACCTGAGCCGAAGGCAGTTGCTTAACCAACTGAGCCACCCAGGCGCCCCGGTGATACTTTTTTTAAAGATGTATTTGTTATTTTTTAGAGAGAGAGCAACTGGGGGGAGGGCAGAGGGAGAGAGACTATCTCAAGCAGACTCTGCACTGAGCATCGAGCCCAGCTCGGGGCTCGATCCCAGGACCCTGAGATCATATCCTGAGCTGAAATCAAGAGTCAGATGCTTAACCAACTGAGCCACCCAGGTGTGCCCCTCACCCTCCCCCAGGCAGAAACGGACTCAGTACTGGGGACAAGGAAGGAAGAAGGAGAAAGGCATGAATGTGGAGATAAAAGCTTCATGAACCTTGAGTCAGGAGGGCCCCTGAGGGAAGTGTGGCAAGTGGAGCACATTATTTAATCAGCCTTCTCCCTGCCCCCTCCCCTGTTTGTGGGCACACCAGACCCCCTCAGCCACTTTCTCCTTCCATTTCTTCAGTCTTCCTTTGTTCCCTTGCCTTGTTCTTTTTGATTACCAAAGTAATACATGGTCCTCACTGGGGCTATTTTGAAATGCATCGAGAGGTAAGAAGCAAAAATCACCTATAATCCCAGATTATACCCACCATGAAAACACTGCCATATTTTTCCGTCTCAGTTGAGAACCAAAACATTACTATGTAACATTTTTTGTCACCGCCTAAAAATGGACTTCAAAGATTTTTAAATTGGTTCAACTCTTTCATCGGGTTGCATTAAAAAATAGCATGAAATAAATGTATTTGAAGGGGCGCCTGGGTGGCTCAGTGGGTTAAGCCTCTGCCTTCAGCCCAGGTCATGATCCCGGAGTCCTGGGATCGAGCCCTGCATCGGGCTCTCTGCTCAGCAGGGAGTCTGCTTCCTCCTCTCTGCCTGTTTCTCTGCCTACTTGTGATTTCTGTCTGTCAAATAAATAAATAAAATCTTTAAAAAATAAAATAAATGTATTTGAACTGGCTCTGAATGGTTTTGACACAGAGAATGTAATGCAAAATTCAATGAGGCCTTCTAACTCTGACTTAAGCCGTTAAAAGGCCAAAAGAATAAGTGAAAAATTGAAGATCACCGAAGTATGCCCACCAACCCCAGAGCTCACCGAGGCTTCTCTTCCTGGCCAGGTGTTACGGGGAATCCCATATTCTGGGCCTAGACTCGTCTCATCTTTCTGTTCTTCTTTTCTTTATTTGAGTACATCCTCAATCTGGATGATCTGCTTTGTTGTTGGGGGAAAAACCCAGCTCTTCTGTGTGTCTTCTTTATTCTCACACGACTGCCACGCACAGACTTTTTTTTTTTTTTTTAATTTTTATTTATTTGACAGAGATCACAAGTAGGCAGAGAGGCAGGTAGAGAGAGAGAGAGGAGGAAGCAGGCTCCCCGCCAAGCAGAGAGCCCGATGTGGAGCTCGATCCCAGGACCCCGAGATCATGACCTGAGCCGAAGGCAGAGGCTCAACCCACTGAGCCACCCAGGTGCCCCCACACACAGACTTCTGACTCCAGCTGTGGGTCATGCCCCCATCACATGGGTCTTAACCCCCGCCCCCGCCCCCAGCAATACTCTGACACCAGCCGGCTCCTACAATTTGACTCAATTCTGACCCTGTCTACTTGCAGACAGCGGCAGATCGCACAGGGTAAGGGTTCAGTCCCACGAGACTGTCCCCACTCCACTTCAGAAGCCAGCTGCAAGTGGTGGGTCTCCAAGGTCCCCCATGACTTCTGGCTACAAATCAGAGGTCCCCCGAACCCCCTCCTAGGGTTCAGTCGCTTTGCCAGAGCAGCTCACAGAACTCAGGGAAAGGCATACATTAGCTAGTATCAAAGGATATGGCGTAGGATACAGATGGACAGCCCAGTGAAGAAGTACACAGGGAGGGTCCCGAGTGCAGGAGCTTCTGTCCCCGAGGTTCATGGATTGTTTACCCACCTGGAAGCTCCCCAAGCCCCCTACTCTTGGGACTTCTGTAGGGGGATCCTCATGTAGGCATGATCAATTATTAGCTCCCTTTCCAGCCCCTCCCCCTCTGGAGTGGTGGGGGATGGCAGGGCTGAAAACTCGAAGCTTCTTACGATGGCTTGGTCTTTCTGACATGGCTTCCATCCATGAGCCCAGAGGTACCTCATTAGAACAAAAGATGCTCCGAGTGCTCCTATCACTTAGGAATTCGCAAGGGTTTTAGGAGCTCTGCGCCAAGATCCAGGGGCAGAGACCAATATATATATTTTTTCTATCATCCCACATTTGTATGCATGTTTTGTTTGCACACATCTATCTTTTTCCCCTGTTATGGCATAACCCAAGGTTTCTCACACTTGGCCCTGTTGTTACATTGGGGCAAACACTTCTTTGCTGGGTAGGGGAGAGCTGTTCTGTGCGTTGCAGGATTTTTTAGTAGCATCCCTGGCTTCCACCCACGAGATGCCAGGACCACTCCCTTCTTGATTCATGGCAATCACAGGTATCTCCAGACCTTGCTTGATGTCCTCTGATGGCAAAAATTGCTCCCTCCAACCCCGTTGTTCGGAAACACTGCTATAGCTCCCTGAGGTCACAGTCCATGTCTTATAAATTCCTGTACTCCCTAAAATGCACAGCACATAGCATTTTTATTGTCCAGACAGGATCATTGCCTCATGAAAATAACAGCTAATATTTATAAAGCCCTTTCTATTTTCCTTGTTCTAAGCTCTTCACCTATATTAACTCATTTAATCCTCATGACAACCCTAGGAGATAAGTACCATTATTACACCCTTTCTACAGTCAAAAAACTAAGGCTCCAAGCGCTGTCTGGCGGGGCTCAGTCAGTTAAGTGCTGGATTCTTGATTTCCGCTCAGGTCATGGTCTCAGGGTCCTGAGATTGAGCCCCGCATCAGGCTCTGCGCTGAGCATGGAGCCTGCTTAGGATTCTCTCTCCTGCCCCTCCCCCACTCGTGTGCGCATGCACGCATTTTCTCTCTCTCTCTCTCTCTCTCTCTTTTTCAAATAAATAAATAAAATCTTTAAAAAAAGAAAGAAAGAAACTAAGTCTCCAAGAGGTCACTCAGGGAAATGACACCCGGAATTTGAACCCTAATCCTGGCAGTCCGGTGGGGATTCTGGGTTCTCAACCATTTTTCTCTCTACTGCTTTTAAATGCACACACACAAAAATCAACTAATTGAAAAAAAAAAAAAAAAGGCCGGACATTATCCATCTGCCTACAGAATTTGCATAGGCAAACATATGATAAAAATAACATTTCCTGTTCTGCCTTTTTACAAAACATGATACAGCAAAGCATTTTGCCATGTTGCTAAGATCTTCTAAGTTGTTTGAGTGGCGGCATCCTAACCAGTCTCTTTTTGTGGGCATTTTGGTTGTTATTAATATTTTATTTGAAAAGTTATAATCAATTTCTTGAAGCATAATTTACATGCAATAAACTGCACCCATTCTAAGGGTACAATCTGATATGTTTCAACAAGTGTGTACACCCATGCTCCCACCAATACATTTTTTTTAAGGTTAAAAAAAAGATTTTATTTATTTACTTGAGAGAGAGACAGAGATAGCAAGAAGAGCACAGTGGGGAGAAGACAGAGAAGAAGGCTCCCCACTTAGCGGGGAGCCTGACACGGGGCTCGATCCCAGGACCCTGAGATCATGACCTGAGCTGAAGGCAGATGCCCAACTGACTGAGCCACCCAGGTGCCCAAAATACAGAACATTTTCATCGTCCTTTGTTCCTTACCGTATGGTGTGTCAAAGCTGGCTAATACCCAAGTATCTGCTTGGGAGAGCCAAATTATGTACATCTCTTCTCAAAACCACAGGTTTAGTGACATCGCATAAGTAGCTCAAAATTGGCAATGGTGGAAGTGTTTCCACCGAAGATACCAGTAAAGTGCCATTAATCAGGGTTTGCTTTTTTCCTTTTTGAGAACCAGTTTGCCAGTGCCACTCCTTCTGCCCTTGGCAGTCAACCTTTCGTCCTGCAACCACAGTCTTTCTGACATTTTATTGTGTAGTGTTTTTGTTCTTTGTTTTTTTTCAGAACTCTATATAAATAAAATGCATCATGGACTCTCCTGTGGCTAGCTTCATCAGTGCTGCTGTGTGTTACCAATAGCTCGTTCCTTTCCATTGTATTCTATTGTACGGATACACGTCTCAGCCAGAGCCTGTATTGTGGTTAACACAGGAACAGGTGAGGTAGGGTCAACAGGTTTAGGGTTGGCTAGTTTAACAATTTCAGTGGACCCTGGGGTGTAGGGACTGTCTCTGATTGTCTGCTACCTGGCCTTGGAGTGATGAGGGCAGAGGAATAGCGACACTTGAGGGAAGTAGTGAAGTAGGTAGTCGAGGGAAGGGCTTTGGTTTGGTGGGTCTGTGGATAAAAGGGGGCACTGAAGGGAGAAAAGTTTACGATCTTGAAGAATTGGCTAGCCTGGGAGGGGCAGTCTTTCCAGAATCAGCAAGGTCCCAAGATGCCAAAGCATCAGGAAATACATAAAGTAAAAAAAAAAAAAAAAAAAAAAAAAAAAAAGATTAATACACCTTCTTGAAAGGTTAATCTAGAAAAACTCTGAACTGTGGATGACAAAGCATTGTATCGTACTGAAAAGTAAGGAATTAGGTAAAGACAACATAATACCAAACGGTTGAGACCTCCTGGTTCCCTCGTCCCCTTGGTCCTAAGATTCTCCCAACTGAGCTAATACCTTACAACAAGTAGATTGGAGGATTTTTGTTTGGGAAAACTGACACGCCCAGGAGAAAACACCCACGGGTACTGTATTTGTTTCCTAGGGCTTCTGTAGAAAATTATCAAGAACTTGGTGGCTTAAAACGAAAGAAACTTATCCTTTCCCAGTTCTGGAGGCCAGAAGTTTGAAAGCAAGGTAGCAAGCAGAGCCGTGTTCCCTCTGGAGGCTTGAGGGCCTGTTCCTGTCCTTGTCTCTTCCAGCCTCTGGCTCCAGGTGTTCCTTAGTATGTAAATACATCCATCATCATGTGCCTTTCTCCTCTCAGGGTCTCTCATAGATATTTCTTATGGGACTTAGGGCCCACCCTGATAATCCAGGATAGTCTTATCTCAAAATCCTTAACTTATATTTGCAAAAATTGTTTTTCCAAACAAGGTCATATTCTCAGGTTGTAGGGATTAGGATGTAGATGTGTCTTTTGGGGGCCACCATTCAACCCGATACAGATGCTAGGAGCTTAGAGTACCCTGTGAAAATCAGTTCACTATGGGAATGCTCACCAACCGAGAAGCCCTGTTTCATGAACACCGAACTTTCAGACAATTTTAGTACCTCAGTCTAAATCATGAATGGACTGGCAAGAACCATTAGGTAATTGTAGAAACTCTCTGACATGAAAGACAAAAACAAACAAAGAAATAAGGGGAAATTGGAGAATACAGTAATGGCACAGAGAACAGAACAAAACAAAATCTAAACTTAAAAAAAAAAGATAGGGCACCTGGGTGGCTTAGTAGGTTAAGTATCTGCCTTCGGCTCAGGTCATCATCTCTGGGTCCTAGGATCAAGTCGCAGCAGGGAGTCTTCTCCTTCATCCCTCCCAATGTGGGGCTTGATCCCAGGACCCTGAGATCATGACCTGAGCTGAAGGCAGAGAGGCTCAACCCACTGAGCTACCCAGGCGCCCCAAATAAATAAAATCTTAAAAAAAAAAAAGATAAATATTCTCAGATAAGGAGATGTTGCATCCATGAAACAAGAACAGAAGGTTATTTAAAAAGAACATAAGGGAATAAAACAGATCTAAAAATATGAAAACCAGTAACTTCAATCAAAGTGTTGGAAGATAAAATTTAGGAAATAACCTAAAAAAAAAAAAAAAAGTCAGAAAATAGGCATGAGCGGTGCCTGGGTGGCTCAGTCGGTTAAGCATCCCACTCTTGATCTCAGCTCAGGTCTTGATCTCAGGGTCATGGGTTCAAGCCGCATGTTGGGCTCCACACGGGGCACATAACCTACTTAAGGAAAGAAAGTAAAAAGAAAAATGGGCATGAAAGAATTTTTTAAAAGCTAGAGGTAGCCCAGGAGGACTAATACGCAACTCAGAACAGTTACGGAGAACAATGGAGGGAAAGCATGGAAGGAATAATTCAAGAAATGATTGCAGAACTGAATGGCCTAGATCTCCAGAATGAGGGGCCCACTGAGTGCCCAACATAATGGAGGAAAAGAAATCATGACAATTCAGATCAGTGAGTAAACACAGGAAGGTTATCCAAACCTCCCAGAGATAAAAACCACGTCATGTTCGAAGGAACAGCCATCAGAAAGGGGCCATGCTTCTCCTCAGCCATGCTGGACGCCAGTGGAGGAAAACTTGCTTATTATTTGCGACCTGTTAGTTTTACAAATCAGTCACATTCTGAATTCAGGAAAGTAAGCACACTTTCAGACATGTGAAATCTTAAAAACTTTACTTCCTACCCATGGACGCTTTCTCAGGAAACCTCTTGGAGGATGTGGTACACCAAAATGAGAGAAAAAAAAACCCCAAGAAACAGGAAGACATGTGATCCTGGAAACAGACAATTCAACATAGGTGAGACATGAAGAGAATTCCCGAGATGATGCTGGAGGGACATCCCAGGGTGACAGATGGATTGGCAGCAGGCCTAGCGAGTAATCAGTTAAGACTGGGACAGGAGGGGCGCCTGGGTGGCTCAGTGGTTAAAGCCTCTGCCTTCGGCTCAGGTCATGATCTCAGGGTCCTGGGATCGAGTCCCGCATCGGGCTCTCTGCTCAGCAGGGAGCCTGCCTCCTCCTCCTCCTGTCTCTCTCTCTGCCTGCCTCTCTGCCTACTTGTGATCTGTCTGTCAAATAAATTAAAAAAAAAAAAAAAGATTCGTATAAGACTGGGACAGGAAGACAGAAGGGCCCGGAAAGGATGTCTCCAAGAAATAAGATGAAATAATAGAAGAAAAATTTATACCTTTAGTGATGGTGGAGGATGAATTCGTTACAAGGACATGGAACACTGAGCAAATAAAAATGAATTTGTTTTTATTAATAATTAACTCCAAGAAAGTTAAAAAAAAAAAAAAGTGGGGGAGGGCCTGAAAAAGAAACAAAGCTTAATCATAGTAGACTGGAGAGCTTGGCTGTGAATAGTATTTGTGGCGGCATAATTATGTAAACAGAGTATATTGATCTCCACCAACCCCAGCCTGAGCGGGGGACTGCCTGCCTGCCAGCAGGAACTCTCTTTGTCCCAGGTAATTAGCAAATGAATACATTCACAAATTAAATTGTTGAATCAAAATGGCTATCAGAAAATTGGGTCTAAGGAAAAGGCTGTGGACAAAAGTATACATACACTTTTTTTTTTCTTTTTTAAAACTAAACACTTGGAAAAGATTGTCTGAAGCTTTAAATGTATATGCTACTAACCCATTTAAGAACTGTTTTTTGTTTTGTTTTATTTTTGAGTAAGCTCTATGCCCAGCATGAGGCTTGACCTCACACTCGGAAAGTCGAGCATCTCCAGGTCTATCCAATGAGCCAGCCAGACACGCCTTAAGGTAAGATCTTTTGATTTATCCAAACAACACATCCCTGTTTATACCCAACGTTCATCCCATTATAGGGAAGGTAAATCATATATATTTGCCTTCAGCATACATTAGACTGACCCTTAACGCATTATATTGCAAATGTTTTTCTAGTTTTGTTTTTTATTTTTCCACTAGACTGTGAGGGATTTGAGGACAACCTCTTGTTCTTTCCTCCGTAACGTCCGCCCCTAACACAGACTTTGGCTTTCTTGCTTTATTTCCTTTTTTTTTTTTTTTTTAAGATTTTATTTATTTATTTGACAGAGATCACAGGTAGGCAGAGAGGCAGGCAGAGAGAGAGGAGGAAGCAGGCTCCCCGGTGAGCAGAGAGCCCGATGCGGAGCTCGATCCTAGGACCCTGGAATCATGACCCGAGCCGAAGGCAGAGGCTTAACCCACTGAGCCACCCAGGCGCCCCAGGCTGGTGTTTTTATTACCATCTCTTCTACCCTCCCGGTTTGCCAAAAAGGGTCTGAGTTCCAGTGAGTGCCTTTTGCTCGAGGTCATAGAAGTCAGCGTTGAAGCCTCTAGTAGAACCTATGTCTCCTGACACCCAGTGATGCACTTTAAGTATTAATTAATTAATTTTAATAGATTGATCTTTATTTTTTATCGTTTTATGTAATTTTTTTAAAAAATTGTAACTGACACACAATGTTGCAGTAGTTTCCAGTGTAACAAGTATAGTGATTCCACAAGTCTGTACGTTAGGGGCTGTGCCGACCACGAGTGCCACCATCATCTGTCCCCAAGACCACCCTATTACAATACCACTGACTGTGTTCCCTGTGCTGTACCTTTCAGTCCCGGTGGTGACTTATTCTATAACAGGAAGCCTGTATCTCTCATTCCCCTTCACCCATTTGGCTCATCCCCCAGTGATGCATTTTTCACCCCAGATTTTATTTATTTGTGGGGGGAGGGGCCGAGGGAGAAGGAGAGAGAGAAATCCCAAGCAGGCTCCATCCCCAGTACAGGGCCCTGTGTGGGACTCGAGCTCACCACCCTGAGATCATGACCTGAGCTGAAATAGAGAGTCAGAGGCTTGACCAAATGAGCCTCCCAGGCGCCCCCTCTAGGGATGCATTTTTAAAAATTTAATCGTGGTTAAAAAAAATTATTTTCTATTTTCAAGAATGTAGCTCAGTAGTGTTAAAAATATTCACACTGTCGTGCAACAGCTCTTCAGAACTTTCCTCCTTTTTTTTACTTCAGAACTTTTTAATCTTGCAAAACTGAAATTCTGTATCTGCTGAACAACCACTCCCCATTTTCTCCTCACCCCAGCCCCTGGCAAGCACCAGCCCGCTTTCTGTTACTAGATTCCTGATGTGAATGGAATCATACAGTATATGTTTCTTTTGTGTGATTGGCCGGTTTCACTTAGCATAATGTACTCCAGGTTCATGTATGCTGTTGCCTGTGTCAGAATTTCCTTCATTTTTTAAAAAAGATTTTATTTATTTATTTGACAGACAGAGATCACAAGTAGGCAGAGAGGCAGGCAGAGAGAGAGGGAGAAGCAGGTGTCCCGCTGAGCAGAGAGCCTGATGTGGGGCTTGATCCCAGGACCCTGAGATCATGACCTGAGCTGGAGGCAGAGGCTTTAACCCACTGAACTATCCAGGCGCCCCAGAATTTCCTTCATTTTTAAAGCTGAATAATATTCCATTGTTACATATATACTGCATTTTATGTTTTTTTTTTTTAAGATTTTATTTATTTATTTGACAGAGATCACAAGCAGGCAGAGAGGCAGGCAGAGAGAGAAGGGGGAAGCAGGCTCCCTGCTGAGCAGAGAGCCCATCGAGGGGCTCGATCCCAGGACCCTGAGATCATGACCTGAGCTGAAGGCAGAGGCTTAACCCACTGAGCCACCCAGGCGCCCCCGCATTTTATGTTTATCCGTCTATCCTCAGTAGACACTGGGCTGTTGGGAATAACGCTGTCAGGAATGACCGTGGGTGTGCACGTATCTCATTCAGTTCTTTTGGGTTTGTACCCCAAAGTGCAATTCCAGTAATGCATAATTAATTAATTAGCTAATTAGTTAATCTATCCCATTCCGAGTTATTTTTATTAAAGCAAGTGTGTATATGTTGTGGAACTTATTCCCTTATTTCCCTTGCCAGCGTGTCTGACTGGCGAGGTGTCTTCCTCTCTGTGGACATGGGCCGCCCCCGGGGCCTGGTCACCATGTGCCACCACAAGTGGGGTGAATCCCCTTCCTTCCGGGCGGGGCCAGGAGGTGGGGACACAGCCACAGGGTTGGGACCACCAGGCGGCCGCTTAACCTCCCGCTGCTAGCTCTCCCTCTGCAACTTCTTCCACTGCTCGTTCTGGGCAAAGTAGTCAGGACACCTCGCCTTCTCGGAGGGCTACCAGTCCCCTAAGCATGAGGCACCTCTCTCCTCCAGCAGCCATGGGGACTCCCAGTAATGCATTTTTTTTTTAAGATTTTATTTATTTACTTGACAGATCACAAGTAGGCAGAGAGGCAGGCGGGGGGGGGGGGCGGGGGAAACAGGCTCCCCGCCTAGCAGAGAGCCCAATGTGGGGCCTGATCCCAGGACTCTGGGATCATGACCTGAGCCGAAGGCAGAGGCTTTAACCCACTGAGCCACCCAGGCGCCCCCCAGTAATGCATTTTTTTTAAAAATTCTCCATCTAAAAATGATTTGAGAACACTACCTTACCACCTTCGTAAGTATTACCAAAAAAAAAGTTCTGAGTCTTAAATGAAGGAATGAAGGAATGAATGAATGAATGAAGGAAGGAAGGAAAAGATGAGCCAGAATGGAAAAGGGGAGCCAATAGAGTGACCTAACCTAAGTCTTTGATGGAAGGAAGCTTTTCATCCTTACGCTCCAGAAGTAGCTGCAAATAATCACCTAAGAGCCATCAGAGATGGCCTGGAGGGACCAAAGCTTGTTTTGTCACCTACAAGTTCCTTAAGTTATATTCGGAGTAGGCTCTTTACATATGAAAGGGTCACAAAGGAGGGATAATGAAGCTCATAATACTTGGTCCAAATAGGAGTGGGTGCACAAGCTCAGAAATTCTGGGCCCGTCCCTCCACCTTCCTGAGGCGTGGAGGCAGACTGGGGACTGTGGTCTAAGAGGCTGGTCATAACTCAGTCCTCAGCCTCCGACAATTTGCCAGATCTTCTGATTATTCAAGATAAGATGGAAAACTGGATTTTTATGTAAAATGTTGTGATATTTATTTATTTATAAAGATTTTACTTATTTGAGAGAGAGAGCGAGCTGGGGCCGGGGGAGAGCAAAGGGAGAGGGAGAAGCAGACTCCCCACTAGGCAGGGAGCCCCACGCAGGGCTCATCCCAGGACCCCAAGACCGTGACCTGACTTGAAGGCAGACGCCCAATCAACTGAGCCACCCAGGCGCCCCAAATATTGTGATTTTTAAAAACTGGCATTTACATTTTCAAAAAGATTTAAAAGGCATTATATCGGTCAAGGAGAAAATACAAGTTTGCAACCTCTGATGTGTAAGACTGTGGAGCATTTATGGTCATCAGTTACTCTGGGGAAGAATTGTGTCTGGTTTGTTCAACCAGAGCTGGTTGTGGTAATGGGTCATCAATCACCTGCCAAAACTCTGTCCTTCCGCACTGGGGTGGTAGTTAAGATGTTGCCCTTCTGTACCTGCATAATAGTTGATCAATTTCAGGCAGAGAGGAAATGGCACCACAGGAACCAGTAAGTCCTCCATGGTGGTCTGTCAGTGCTGGTCATGCTGGAGAGGCGAACCCCAGGTTTTGCATCTGTCCCAAGGTTCTGTTGTACCTAGTTCACAGGAATAAAAAGTCCCAGATTTGGAAAGGTGTTGAAATTTTCCTAAAATGTAATCCGTGTGCTAAGTGGGATCACTATTTTGCCATGAACAGCTCAGAGGAGTGTAATGTTTTTGAACGAGGGCAGTTTCTACAAAAGCTGACCTAAGCAGATGCTGGGCCCAAGTCCTGATGGGAAGAAATCAAGAAGAAAGGGTGTCCAAGTGGTTCTCCTCTGGTGGGCATGAGGAGGTGGCACGCCGATCCTTCCTGGGAGTGGTGCTGGTGAGTTGGTATGGAGTTGGGGAATACACACGGCCATAAATGGTGTGATCCTGCTCCAAACAACTGAGCTCATCCCTGGGCTTCTGGAACCTCATGCTGGAAATTTCAACCAAAATAAACTTCTGACCTTTCCATCAGTTCCCTTTTTAATTTTTAAAAATATTTTATTTATTTATTTGACAGAGAAAGCACAAGCATGGGGAAGAGCAGGCAGAGGGAGAGGGAAAGCAGGCTCCTGGCTGAGTAGGGAGCCCGATGCAGGGTTCGATCCCAGGACTCCAGGATCATGGCCTGAGCCGTAGGGAGACGCTTAACCTACTGAGCCACCCAGGCGCCCCTCCATCAGTTCCCTTGAGTAAGTCAGGGTTTTATGGACTATTTCCTATCCCCACTTAGAAGGGGACTTGAACTATTACTTCTATTACTCAAGAAGGCGGCACAGCATATTATTACCACTAACGATATTGTATAGTTTTCCTACAGCACTAAAGACTTTTCCCTTGTATTCTCATTTTGTTCCCTGGTGACTCCAGGAGTATTATCATTCTCATTGCACCGATGCAGAAACTCATGGTTTCCCATTAACCTGTACCTAAAGTATAGAATTTTCCTATTCCTCCTCCTCCTTTTTTTTTTTTTTTTTGAAGTAATCTGTGTTCCCATTGTGGGGCTGGAACTCATGACTCCGAGATCAAGAGCCACACCTTCTACTGACGGAGCCGGCCAGGCGCCCTGGAGTGGGATCTTTAATGTGGCCTGAGTCCCTCTCTAGTCTGGCCCTGGCATGCCTCTCCAGGCTTCTCTTCCACCACTTTTCCAAGAGTTCTCTTTGTTCCAGCTATTCTGGATTTCCTTTGGTTCCTTAAATAGGTCAGGCTCTTTTTTTCCCTTTTTTAAAAAAGATTTTATTTATTTATTTGACAGAGAGAGAGATCACAAGTAGGCAGAGACGCAGGCTGAGAGAGGAGGAAGCAGGCTCCCTGCTGAGCAGAGAGCCCGATGCGGGGCTTGATCCCAGAAGTCTGAGACCATTACCCTCGCCGAAGGCAGAGGCTTAACCCACTGAGCCACCCAGGCACCCCAAATAGGTCAGGTTCTGTTCATGCTCATCACACATGCTATTTCTTCTGCCTAGAACATTTTTCCCTCTCCTCTTTGCCTGGCCAGCAACTACTCATCTTCCAGGCCTCCGTTTAACCTCCTTTCTTCATGGGAGCCTTTCTTGGACATCCAGGCGACATGGGATTCCCTAGTAATGGCCTCTTACACTGCCCTGCCCTTCCTGTTTCAAGGACTCATCACCCTTAGGAGTATGCACACACTATTTCTTTTTCTTTTGTTTTCTTTTTTTAAGATTTTATTTTATTTGGCTGAGCGAGAGAACACAAGCAAGGGGAACACCAGAGGCAGAGGGAGAAGCAGGTCCCCACTGAGCAGGTGGGACTTGATCCCAGGACCCTGGGCTCATGACCTGAGCTGAAGGCAGATGCTTGACTGAGCCACCCAGGTGCCCCTCATTCACTGTTTCTTGTTCTTGCTAGACTATAAGCTCTATGAGGCAGAGACCAAATCTGCCTTATTAGATTCTGTAGCCTCAGTGCCTAGTACCATATCCTTTCACACCCGAAAGCTTTTGTAACCGCTGCCTGATGTCTGGATTCCACAGCCATGGAAAGAATGCATCAGAATCTTGCCTTGATTACCGCCCTTCAGCCCAGTCCTCTCAGGTTTTTCTGACAGCTTCTTCTGATATTTCTGTAACCAATTTCACTAATATTTCAGGGGATTTCATTGATCCCCGGATTTGATTAGTGATCAAAATGCATACCTCCCTTGGGATGCCTGAGTGGTTCAGTGAGTTGAGCGTCTGACTCTTGATCTCAGCACCATGGGTTCAAGCCCCACGCTGGGCTCTGTACTGGGCTGGGCTCTGTACTGGGTGTGGAGCCTGCTTAAAAAAAAAAAAAAAAAGCACACCTCCCATATCACATAGCAGGTTGTGAGGTTAGAACACAGTGTCACTGTATTATTTGATAATTACTAGAAAAGGCCAGTGCTGGGTGCCTGGGAGGCTCAGTCCATTGGGAATCTGCCTTCTGTTCAGGTTGTGATCCCAGGGTCTTCGGATGGAGTCCCATGTCAGGCTCCTTGCTCAGCAGGGAGCCTGCTTCTCCCTCTGCCTGCTGCTCCCCCTGCTTGTGCACAATCTCTCTCTGACAAATAAAATCAAAGGAAGAAAGGAAGGAAAGAAGGAAGGAAGGAAGGGGAAGAAAGGAAGAAACGGAGAGAGAAAGAAGGAAAGGGAAGGAGGGAAAGAAGGAAAGGGAGGGAGGGAGGGAGGGAGGAAGGAAGGAAGGAAAGAAGGAAGGAAAGGAGGAAGGAAGGGCGGGCAGGCTGGTGCTATTCTCACCTTGTGTGTTCTTTCCCTGACGCTCACATACCGACGAGAACCTCTGCCCACCATCGTATTCGGGGTGGTCCAGTGTTGATCCCAAATGGTAGGGGCATTTGAAGGTGCCCAGACTAGTCCCCTCTCAGGGGTCACCTTGACTTAGGTGCACACGTGGGTTGTTTCTAGATGGACGGCACATGTATTTGCTGGAAGCAGGACCGTACAGCCTGCGGGTTGCAAACTGTGAGAAAGGGCACTTTTTTCTTCTTTTCCTCCCCCGCCCCCTTACCTCCCCGAGCCAGCGCCGTCTCTCCTCACCCAAGTCCTTGTGACATCCATCACCGCAGAATTTCCAAAATCCAGTTCATGGTGATCACCACCACAATTTGGAACCAAACACACGAGTTGCAAATGTTACTCCCCAGCACAGTGCCGTTCTCATCTCCGGTGAGGAAGGAACACTGAGTGAATTTATTATTAAACTAACTGAGTGTGGAGCTTAAAGCCACATTCCTTGAATGTGTGTGCTCCACCAAATGGGCATTTCCCGCCAGGCATGTGGGCTGGAAAACACGCATGAATCGGTGAATCTAAACAAAGAAGAAATGCTTCTCAAGGTATGCATTTGCCAACTGTTTATTCTCAAGTCATCTCCTCAGGACTGAGAACATGACATCAGGGGTCACAGGTTAGAGCCTGGCACACTTAGCTTCCTAAGGCAAAGACTGAAAATTCGTGGCATCTGTTACAAAGGGGAACAAGCAAAAGGGGCACGACCCCTCTTCATTACTAAAAATAATTAAGTGCAAAAACTAGAGTGTAAAAACATAACTGGAAGAATATTTCCCAAACTCATCTGTAATCAGGATTGTCTTTGGGAGGCAGGTTTATAAGAAGAAGATAGTCACTTTCTTTTCCCCTTCAAAATTTAAAAAATGATTATGCAATGCATTTGTATTTTTTTAATTTTTAAATTTTTTTCTAAAGATTTATTTATTTGACGGAGAGAGAGAGAGATATCACAAGTAGGCAGAGAGGCAGGCAGAGAGAGAGGGGGAAGCAGGTTCCCTGCTGAGCAGAGAGCCCGATGTTGAGCGCCATCCCAGGACCCTGAGATCATGACCTGAGCCGAATGCAGAGGCTTAACCCACTGAGCCACCTAGGTGCCCCTAATTTTTAATTTTTTTTAAAAAAGATCACAAGTCGGCAGAGAGGCAGGCAGGGGTGGGGGGGGGGAAGCAGGCTCCCCGCTGAGCAGAGATCCTGATGCAGGGCTTGATCCTAGGACCCTGAGACCATGACCTGAGCCGAAGGCAGAGGCTTAACCCACTGAGCCACCCAGGCGCCCCTAATTTTTAAATTTTTAAAAAGATTTTTACTCATTCATCTGAGAGAGGGAGAACACGAGTGGGGAGGGCAAGGGGCAGAGGGAGAGGGAGAAGCAGACTTCCTGCTAAGAAGGGAGGCCCAACACAGAGCTCAATCCCAGGACCCTGGGATCACGACCTGAGCCAAAGGCAGACTCTTGACCAACTGAGCCATCCAAGTGTCCCCAAGTGGACAGGGGTTACTGATACAATGTTCCTAGACGAAGAGCAATGTTACAATGAGGCTGGTAAAGAAGAACATATATCATGTAGCTATTTTCTACCATAAACAAAAAATACACTTGCACACCCTTGGTGTTGACAGAGTGGTCCAACAGAACTTTCTTCAATGATGGACTAGGATGTGTACCTGGTGTTGCCCAGTATAGTGGCCACTAGCCGTATGTGGCTAATGAACACTTGAAATGCAGAATTTAATTTTTAATATATTTGAATTTAAACTTAAATAGCTACATATGGTTAGAGGCTACTGTACTTGGACACACAGCTCTAGAAGCTTCCATTTCCTGAGAAGAAGAGTGTCAGCAGGGGCAGGGAGAGCAGACCAGATTTGGTAGCTGTGCTGTCTTAGGTAAGTCATGTACTGTTCTGTTGGCTATACAGAAATCACCTGTATGTTCTATTACTGTTCGGGGAATGAAGTGAGAAAGCCTGAATGGCCAAAGCCATCTTGAGAAAGAACAACAAAGCTGGAGGCATCATACTCCTGATTTCAGACTATACTACAAAGCTCTGATAATTGAAACAACATGGTATTGGCATAAAAACAGACACATAGATCAATGAAACAGGATAGAGAGCCCAGAAATAAACCCATTTATATATGGCCAATTAATTTATGACAAAGGAGTTAAGAATATACAATAGGGAATAAACCGTGCTGGGAAAATGGGGAGCCGCATACAAAAGAATGAAACGTGACCACTATCTTTCACCATAAAAGTAGATTAAAGACTTGAGTATAACCATAAAACTCCTAGAAGAAAACGGTTTGGCATAGGTCCTGGCAATGTTTTTTTTAACCTGACACCAAAAGTAAAAGCAACAAAAGCAAAAATAAATGAGACTACATCATATTAAAAAGCTTCTGGGGGCACCTGGGTGGCTCAGTCGCTAAACGGCTGCCTTCAGCTCACGTCATGATCCCAGGGCGCTCAATCTAGCTCAGTCCTGCTCTGCGGGAAGACTGCTTCTCCCTCTCCTTCTGCCTGCTGCTCCCCCTGCTTGTGTTCCCCTCTCTTGCTGTGTCTCAGTTAAATAAATAAATAAAATCTTTAAAGAAAAAAAAAATAGCTTCTGTACAGCAAAGGAAACCAACAAAACGAAAAGGCAAACTTTACTGAATGGGAGAAAATATCTGCAAATCATGTATTTATAAGGGGCTAATATCCAAAATACATAAAGAACTCACCCAACTCAATAGCAAAAACACCCCACAAATAATCAAATTAAAAATGGACATAAGATCTGAGTAGACATTTTTTCAAAGATATGTGGGGGCACCTGGGTGGCTCAGTGGTTTAAGCCTCTGCCTTCCGCTCAGGTCATGATCTCAGGGTCCTGGGATGGAGCCCCAGGTCGGGCTCTCTGCTCAACAGGGAGCCTGCTTCCTCTTCTCCCTCTGCCTGCCTCTCTGCCTACTTTTGGGTATTTATCTGAAGAAAATGAAAACACTAACTCAAAAAGATATATGTACTCCCTTGTTCATTGCAGCATTATTTACAATAACCAAGACATGAAAACAACCTGTGTCCATCGATGGATGGATGAATAAGTAACTATAGCATGTACACACACACACACGAATATGACTCACCTATAAAAAAGGATGAAATCTTGCCATTTGCAACAACATGGATGGACCTCAAGGGCATTATGCTAAGTGAAACAAACCAGACTGAGAAAGACAGTGATTTCTCTTAAACATGAAATCTTAAAATAAAAAATAACAAAAAACAAAAAAACAAAAAAAAAACAAGCTCATTGAAACAGAACAGATTGGTGGTTGCCAGAAGCCCCAAAGAGTGGGGGTGAAGGGGGTAGAAAACAAGAAAAAAAGAACAAAGTGAGAGAAGGTACTTCTTTATACTCTTAAAGGCCACAGTATTTTTTAAAAATATTTTATTTATTTATTTGACAGACAGAGATCACAAGTAGGCAGAGAGGCAGGCAGAGAGAGAGCCAGGGAAACAGGCTCCTTGCTGAGCAGAGAACCCGATGTGGGGCTCGATCCCAGGACCCTGAGATCATGACCTGAGCGGAAGGCAGAGGCTTTAACCCACTGAGACACCCAGGTGCCCCAAAGGCCACAGTATTAACTTCTCTGCTGGAGAAACTCTCTCCTCCCTCTGGCCCTCCCACTCATGCTTTCTCTGTCTTAAGGGGCGCCCAAGTGGCTCAGTTGGTTAAGCGTCTGCCTTCTTTGGCTCAGATCATGATCCCAGGGTCTTGGGATCGAGCCCCAGGGAGTCTGCTTCTCCTTTTCCCTCTCTCTCAAAGCAATAAATAAAATCTTAAAAAAATCTTAGGAAAACAATAGTCATCTCATCCATCCTCATTCATGCCAACTACTTTAAATGTTTTGTACTTTTTCTTATAAACTGTTTCTCCATCGCCCCTTTATTATCTTGCTTTCTGTGTTCTTGAGATTCCATTAAGTCATTCGCCATTCAATATTTAGTTTTCTTAACTTCCTTAGTAGAAGTCTAAATAGTAGCGATAACACTGAGAATATCCACAAGATTAGCATATATAATACAAAGTAGATGATCAGCCCCCTAATAGAGTGGACTGCAACTGTAGTCTGATGTAATATACCTACACAATTTGTCAAATTAATGATAAAAGTTAGAGTTGGTTGGGGGTGGAGGGGAGGCAGTTGTCTCAGAGGACCATACTCGTATGGTCAAACTATGGTTAAGATTAAATTATTTTTTTTTTTTCTTCCTGGTAGTCACCATAATTGGTGTATAGTGTGTCTACTGTCAGCTGCTGGCCACTTCCCGGAGAAAGCACAGATTAACAGTAAGCTATGTTTCTCCTCTGTTGCTAATTCTAGCCCAATGCTGGAACCAGAAATTCAATGGTGAAAGCTACAGCCACCGGATGCCACCAAGAGAACTACAGGGGCACCCAGACCTTTTTCCAAGTAGCACTTACAACCCAGTTGACTCTCCTTCCCCTGACTCTGCCCTCGATCCCATTCGCCATCACATGTACTGGTGGAACCACCCATCTTCTAGTTTGGTTTCCGAGGGAAAACAGTTGCTTGGCCTCATGTGTTAGTAACACCAGGGTCTCCTATTGCTTATGCTTGTGTTTGAAAACAAACACCTTGACCAGTCTGTGTCAACCGGCGGCGGTACAAGAAGGCACAGTCCATCTTGGGTTTTTTGTACCATCACAAGAGAAGATAGTGTTATAAAAAATTAAGAACAATACTGAGAGCCTAAAACCAGTACATAGCAAGAGGAGATTCATTTCTCCCCAAGTAATCTATTATTCAGTCAGAAACGAGGTTGTCTGTAAGTACAGACTCAGTGCTATAAATAGATGATCAGAAGCTTGCTTTTATTTTCTGCCCTAAGAAAAATAATCACTCACCCTACAGAGGTGGCTCCAAGTCTTTCTGATAACATTCTAGGACCTATTTGGCTACTAGAACTGAAAGAACTCTTTTAAAGCTACAGAACTCCTCTCATACCCCCTAAATTGCACACTACAGAGATACATTCTTTACAAATAATTTCAAAGGGTTCCTTGCATCCTAAAACCCATCCTGGAAACTGGAAATTTAAGAATTCACCCACCACCATGTAGTATTCCAAAAACCTTTACTGCTTCCAATTAATAAAAAAATAACAAAATTCTCTATAGGAAATATCAACCCATTCATGCACCCCCTTTTTTGAAAATACTTTTTTTTCTTTTTTTTTTTTTTTTTTTTTTTTTTAAAAGCAAGCTCTATAAGGAGCTTGAACTCACAACCCTGAGATCAGGAGTTGCATGCTCGACTGAACCAGCCAGGTGCCCCACATTTTTCTTCTTTTCCAACTTTCTGATTTCTACTAAATCTTTAACGAAGAAGTCTTAGGGTTAAAGAAAATTCATTCAATATATTTAAAACTGTTGCCTGGATCCAGTCTGACTGCATGATCTTCTAACTGTGGAGACATGACAATTAGCAAGAATAATACAGGTTTTTAGAGACCGGTGAGCTTGGGCGGACCAAGCAAGCTATTTGTTGTATAACTACTTTACCTAATTTTTTTTGAGCCTCCTTTCTCACCTGTGAAATGAGTATATTACCTGATAGGGAGCTATTTGGAAGACAAACAATAAAGTAAAACATCTGACACTAAAAAGGCTGAATTAAGACCTTTAGAGACCCAAATCATCAGGACTCCAGTGCCAGAATCATTAAGATATTGGTGGAAAATAGAGAACACACTTGAACTGCGTAACTTGACTACTTACAAAGACATGGCAAAGTTCAGGCAAACCAACAAGGAATAATGGAGTAATCTAGAGCTAGTAAGGGACTAGTTCTTTCTATCCCTAGATTTGAAGGGGTAAAGTGAAGAAGCTAGAAGCTCAAGAGGGCTGCCTAACTGGCGTCATGGTCTTTGGTAGAGTGACAGACAACTTCTGGGACCTGGGGAATAAATACCCTGACCATTCTTGATCTTGAAGGTATTACAAATTGGATCAATATAACCCAAAGTCAGAGGGCAAGGGAGCCTGTGAATGCAGTCCGTACGGGCCAGGCCCTCCTGGGGCACAGACAGAACAGGATGGAGAGCAGCTCTGAAGGGGACATGGAAGATCTCCTGCACCACTTCTGCCCCAGCAAAATTCCAGCTACTAAACCACTGAACACAAAACTTGCACATATGCTGAAACTGAAATACCTTCTTTCTAGAACTTTCAGTTACAAACTTTTGAATTTTTTTTTTTTTTTTTTAAGCAGGCTCCAAACCCAACATGGGGCTTGAACTCACAACCTAGAAATCAAGAGCCACACGATCTACTGACTGAGCCAGCCAGGTGCCCCCTGAGTTATTATTAAAAGCAGATTTCTTTTCTCAGACTTTCTGGTATCCCTGCTCTGCTGGTGCCTTAAGCACATGCCTAGATGGCCTCCAGCGCAGCTATGAGTGTGGCCCCTAGACAGGAAAGGCTCGATAAACGGGAACTGGTAAGTCTCCAGTTAACTCCTGAATGCTAACTCTAAGGATCTCCACAAGATTTCTGAGCATCCAGAACAAATTTAGAAGGAATCTTAGGATTTTTCTCTTTAGGTATCACTCATTAAGCAATTCAGAAATTGGATTTTCTTAGGCTCAGAAAATCCTCTGGTTGTAAAACTTCTTATAATCCTAGTGAATGACAGGAAAGTTTATAGTTTCTTATGAAAGAGAATAAAAGAAATCAGGACATCAATTTCACATTGACATTTTTATTAACGCCAACTGTTTTTTAATTATTATTTTTTTAAAACAATAGCACAAAAATGTTTCAAGGAAGCAGTCTCACAATCTGATGACCTTCTGAAATACAGTCAAGCCACACCAAATATGAAATTCCTGTTAATAACACAAAGCAAATATTTTTAAAAAGGAAAAATAAAAAGAAGAGGAAAAAGAAAGAGAAGGAAAAAAGGTAAGGGCAGAGGAAAGCAATGAGATGTAGTTAAAACTCACTGGGTCAGGCAGGTGAGGCTTATTAGTAGAATACACTGTTAAAGCAAAGAGTGGCACACACAGGCTTACGATCTTTGCTGTTCTACCCAGTCACCACTAATACACGGCCCCCGGCGTTGGCCACTGACTTCTTCCACGTCCACGGTGAACCAAGAGAAGCCAGTGTTGATACTGTCATGAAGAGGTTTAACCGTTGGCCTGTTGGGACAACTACGAAGATTTTGTTTGTTTGTTTTTTAGCAGAATAACTCCTTCAGGATGGTCTGGCTGAAAACCCTTTCTTTTCTATGTGTCACCTATATGCATCTCAGGGCTCTTAAAAGTTGTCTTAAAAAAGAAAGAAAAAAAATAATGTATATCAGTTTCTCTTATTTAATGTGGCTATAAAAGATGTTTCCTTATTATTTCTTTTTCTCTAAGAAGGACACCGGGGATGAAGGTTGGGGGTGGAACTAAGAGGAAGAAAAAACCCAGACCAGTTTAGGTTTGGTGTTTTTTTTTTAAACTTTTTTTTTTTTTTTCCTTTCGGCCAGGGGTGGGGTCACACAGAAGGGAAGGCATGGAGGAAAATTATGATCCTTGGTTTAGATTGAGTTATGCAGGAAAATATATCTTCCCGATCAGTCCCCATGCCAAAAAAACCCAAAAAACAAAACAAAAACAAAAAAAACCCAAAACAAACCAAATAAAAAAAGCCTAACAAACCCCAAAAAACAAAAAACATTTGGAATTATGCACAGATTCTATGTTATACCAGCTATCAGCCTTCCACGTTTAACCATTCCCAGCAATGGACACTACCCTCGGCTTACAGGCTGCTTGCAGAACCCACTTCACAAAAAATCTTCTTCACCCAGAAGCCTCCAGTTTCCTTTTGGTAGGTTATAAAAACAGAACATCTGTCATTAAGAGGAGAGTGTTAAATACTTTTAACCACTGACAAGGCTTCAGGAAGTTTCACAGTTTCGTTATGCTCTATTTTATTACTATCATATTTACATTTTTATTTTTTATTTTTATTTTTTTATTTTTTTGCTGAATTGCTGATTTTCCTTTTTCAATAGAATTTAATTCTGGAGTGTGAGCAGGAACCAGTTAACTACATTCATTGTCCAACCCCCACTGGTTTGAAAGAAGACTCCAAATTCTCTGCATGTGAATCAGCTGTTCAGTAGCCCCACCTCCCCCCGCCCCCCCACAGCCAAGCAGCAGGACCGCAGCAGCGGTGGCGCGCCGGGCTCACGCTGTAGGGGGCGAGGACTTTCGTTGAAGGAGGTACTGGTGAATGCTCTCAGCATCTCGCTTTAGCCAAGCAGCATTCAGCAGGATATTCTCACAACACTGCTGGATGGTACGCTCAGCTGACGGAGCCGGGTGACTCTCGAAGAAAGCCTGGCGTAAAACAACCCAGAGTGTAGGATCAGTACCAGCAACAGTAAGAAGGTAACAGTATCACAGCTCAGGAAAAAATACCACTCTTCTGTAAAGGATTCAAAAGCTTCAATCATGAAAATTTACCACTGCCACTCCCAGGCTAAAAGAAAACAAGCAGCTCCTTAGACTTGCATTCAGGAATTCTCCAAATACACGCTTAAAATCGAATCCAAAGTTAATGAAGAGATAGAACCTATGGCCTTTCTTCTAGTGTAGGTGCTAGAATTAGGCTTGGGACTCAAATCTAGGCTGGATCATGTATTAACCTATGACTTTTCGTTAAATTAACTCTTCTGTTTTCTCATTTATGAGAAAATATTTACTCCAGAAGATTCAAGAAAACCCCATATAAACTGTTAACGTAATAGTTGGCAGTCAGGGTCCTTAAGGACTCAAAACACATTCTGGCTGCTTCTAATAGAGATTAAACTGCGAAGGATGATAAAACCATGAAGCTTTGATAGACTCACATTTTTCATACAAGACTATTTCTGAGTCTGTTGTAATTTATTACAAAGCTTATTGATTAAAGATGCAATAAACTATTTTCTAATGAAGTATGCCAAGATTCACAGAAAACAAAGCAACTCTTGGGGCGCCTGGGTGGCTCAGTCGGTTAAATGTCTGACTCTTGATTTCAGCTCAGGTCATCATGATCTCAGGGTCCTGGGTTCAAGCCCCGTGTCAGGCTCCATGCTCAGTGGGGCGTCTGCTTGGGATCCTCTCTCTCCCTCTGCCCCTCCTCCACTCTCTCTCACTTTCACTCACTCTATCTCTCTCTCTGAGATAAATAAATAAAAACTTTTTAAAAAAAATGAAAACAAAGCACCTCTTAAATACCAACCAGCGAAAGGATGGGGGTCTTTGAACTCATCATCACAGTGTATAAGGGAGAATGACTAATTCATCAGATTAAGTCTAGAACTTTTAGAAATCAATAACCTTATTTTGTTTACATACAATGGCTCCTGCTCCAAGGCTCTTTAGGGCCTGAGTAAGATACAAGACTTCCCCTCATTGCATCTCCACAAACAGCACTACCATTTACATATTAGAAACCTGGGAATTATCCTCGACTCTTCCTTCTTCCTCTGCCAGGTATGTCCACAACACAGAGAAGCCACTCAGAAAATATTTGTTGAACCAAAGATTAACAAAATCAAGCCCCCTGAATTTCATTACTCCATCTCCCCCAAGCTACTTTATCATTCTTGCTTGGACAGTTAGCATCCCAACATCTTCTCTTCGCCAACCCACACTTTCTCCGCACTGTAGCCAGGCTGAAATTTTTATCACACAAATCACATCAACTCACTCTGTTTATAGGCAATTCAAGGGCTTCCCGCTTTTAGGAAAATTTTCATACAGCCTATAGGGCTCTCCATGGTCTGGCCTCTACCTATCTTACCAGCCTCAGCGCAGCCACTCACTGCCCTTCCCCTCCAAACCCAGTGTATGTACCTCTCCTTCAGAGCACTTATATCCTTTACAATAAGGGAACTGTTTGCACAATATACAATGTAAACTAAATGAAGGCAGAGATCAAGTCTCTCAGTGTTTTCTCAAGCTCTGAATTCTTAAAATCTTATTCCTAGAATGGTTTCCAGAATGAATGAAACAGCACTACAGCTCTCAGAACTTCTAAATTTACATCTCATAACCCCATTGCCTTCAACAAGAGGAAGGTGAAAATGACATTTCAAAAGTACTTCACAATTAAAGGCAACGGAAGGCCTAAAGTTAAGATTTTCCTCATCAGTGTAGATTTGTTCCCCAAATGCTGAACTTTACCACTTAACTGATTATTAGCCTTCTTAAAGGCTAAGAGGACAGTCCCTACATAGCCATCTTCTCTCCCTGTGCATATGACAGATTACAAAGGTTATTAGAAAGGAAAAAATTATCAAGGACCTACCACTCCATTCCAGTCTGTTACTGGTGATGTTAGTTACTCTAAATAACAATCTTATTATCACCCCATTTTATGGATAAGGAAACACAGGGAGATCATGGGGTTAAAAACATGCTTAAAATCACATAGCTAATCAGGGCAAGGGATGGTTTTCTACTCAGACTGACTGATTCCAAGTTCCATGTTTTTTCAACCATATTTCAACACCCTCAAAGATGATTCCAACCCCAAATTCTTCAAGCATTAAAGACACAACCCAAGCAGTCTTTTTCCAAGCAAAAACAAGGATAAATACAGCATTACCCCATTACCTGCACTGTATGATTACAATGTGGCTTATTAGTTTTTACTTACTACCTTGAAAAGTAAAAAGTAAACAGCACTTTGCTTACCTTAACCTCTCCAGCCATTTTGTCAACTGCAAATCCCTCAACTGACAGCTGAAAAAACAACAGGTTAAACAGTAAATGCAACTAAAAGAGTCTAGGAACAAAAAATTCCATTTATCCATGGGACGCCTGGGTGGCTCAGTTGGTTGGACGACTGCCTTCGGCTCAGGTCATGATCCCGGAGTCCCGGGATCGAGTCCCGCATCGGGCTCCCGGCTCCATGGGGAGTCTGCTTCTCCCTCTGACCTTCTCCTTGCTCATGCTCTCTCTCACTGTCTCTCTCTCAAATAAATAAATAAAAATATTAAAAAAAAAAAAAATTCCATTTATCCTAAAAATGAGCCATTCTATTCTCTCCCAACTTCAGAATATTCTAGAGGATGCACGATGGGTGAAGGACAAGCCCTTTAATAAAGCTAATAACTATTTAAAGAAACTTTCTTTTCTTTTTTTTTTTTTTTTTTTTTAAGAAACTCTTAAAGAGCAAAGACCATCGTCTACAGACCTAGTGAATCATGGATGTCCTTAAATAACATCTATGATGAACAAGGTACTCAAAATAAAAATCTTCACATACCTTTATTAGTCTGGATATTAAGAATCCTCCCTGGTATCGATTATAAAGTTCTTCCCAGTTGTCTTTTATAAACTTCCAAGCGGCCTTCCTTCCATGCTTGCTGCCTCCAGCCACTCCACCAATTACTGATACAGTGTCCTGTGGACGTACCTCTTCCTAAAAATAGAAAGGGAACTAAAAATCTACTGTACTCAAAACATCTTCTGGTGCTAGAAAGGGCAGATACTTTCGAGGTACCCAAGCAATCACACTGAAGACCCTCATTCCTTGTTTTAGGAATAACTGGCACCAGAAGCTTCTGGCAAAGAGAAGAATGTTTAACCTAAAGATGAGCCAAATTGAGAATGAGGCATTGAGACCTGTACAGACAGGCTGCTCAAAAGATACTTGCTTAGGTTCCTCCAGGGTAAAGAAAGGAAGAGACAGAAGGTAGGTACTGGGATAATTATGCTTTCCAGTTTATTTCTGCCTCCAACTATTCTGATTCTCACCATCATGGGGTGGTATACAGGTCAGTAACAAAAGCCCATTCCATTTTCCCCAGACTAAGAGGAAGCCTCAGTTTAGGGTTAAAGCAGATCAAGAGGAAACTGAATTAAAGACACTTGCCACAGATCAATGGGTTACAATTCCCTCTGTAGGCAGTTTTTGTTGTAACTTACTGAAAGTGCAAACGTGAGGACTTTTTGAATCAATTCAGGTGAAAGAGTAGCCCCAAGGACCCTTTCAATTCGGTTTTTCTCTTCCTGCATATCTGCTTGTTTGTGAAGCTACAATGAAAAAATAAAGATATAGTTAACTCTCCCCTAGAAGTTATGCATATGTTTGTGTGAGCTTCTCCCCCAAACTTTTTGCTCTACATTCTTGCTGACTGAGACTGCACAGTATTAAATTAACAAAAGGAAATACTTTTTAAGATGTTCAGGCACTACATTTTTCATATGCCAATACAGTAAGTCACTATGTAAGTCTGTACTATGTGAATGGCTTGTCATCAGTTCTGAGCAGTCTAACATCAAGGACTGAGGGATATATGTCTGACTAATGTTCTATGTTAGATGAATAAACTAATCATCACTAATACCACTGAAGGTCATCAATTTAATTTCTAACAGGAAAAAGTAAACGTTAATTTAAAAAAAGGACTTTACTTATTTATTTGAGAGAGAGAGCATGAGAGGGGGGAAGGTCAGAGGGAGAAGCAGACTCCTCGCTGAGCAGGGAGCCCGATTCGGGACTCGATCCTGGGACTCCAGGATCATGACCCGAGCCGAAGGCAGTCACTTCACCAACTGAGCCACCCAGGCACCCCAATAAACGTTAATATTAATTCATGAGTCTCTGATCAGTGGGATTCTGTATCATCACATTTTTTTTTTTAAAGATTTTATTTATTTATTTGTCAGAGAGAGAGAGAGCGAGCACAAGCAGGCAGAGTGGCAGGGAGAGGCAGAGAGAGAAGCAGGCTCCCCGCTGAGCAGAGAGCCTGATGTGGGGCTCGATCCCAGGACCTTGGGATCATGACCTGAGCCGAAGGCAGCAGCTTAACCCGCTGAGCCATCCAGGCACCCCTATCATCACATTTTTAACTGCAAAATCAGCACATGCTGAACACAGAAAATTGGGAAAATAGAGAGGCATAAAAAAACAAATTAAATTATCGGGGCACCTGGGTGGCTCAGATGGTTGAATGCCTGCCTTCATAATCATAGGTCATAATCTCAGCATCCTGAGATCGAGCCCCACATCAGACTCCCTGCTCAGCGGGAAGTCTGCTTCTCTCTCTTCTTCTACCCCTCACCCTCACTCATATTCTCTCTTTCTCTCTCAAATAAGTGAATAAAATCTTTAGGGGAAAAAAAAAAAAAAAAAAGAAGGGGCGCCTGGGTGGCTCAGTAGGTTAAAGCCTCTGCCCTCGGCTCAGGTCATGGTCCCGGGGTCCTGGGATCAAGCCCCGCATTGAGCTCTCTGCTTGGTGGGGAGCCTGCTTCCTCCCTTCTCTCTCTGCCTACTTGTGATCTCTGTCAAGTAAATAAATAAAATCTTAAAAAAAAAAAGATAAAAAATTATTGATATGTACATTACCAATCAGAAATAAGACCCCCTTATAGCTGCTATTTTGTGACCTTTAAAAAATATTTAAATTACAGGTAATTTTATTTTCTTTATACTTTTATAGCCTCTAAATCTTCCACAGTGAATATACCAAGTCTTTTTTTAATCATCAGAAGCAAAACATTATACATGTAAATAATTAGAATTACAAAGGTGTATGAGATACCTCTCCAAGACAACTTATAGATTCTGCTGATCATCTCTCCCACTGACCAGTGTCTGCAGACCCCATCACAGGTCCCAGTTTCCCCTTCCTTTCCTTTGGACTCTTGAGCAGCAATGTGGTAAAATAAATAGGAAGTCAGGAGATCTGGGTTCTAGTCCTAGTTTTGCCTCTAACTAGCTGTGTGATCTTGACTAAGTCCTTAACCCTTCTGGATCTCAGTTTCCCCAGCTGTAAAATGAGTGGGATGGACAGATAATTTCTAAAGGTCCTTTTCAGCTCCAATACTCAAAGTCTGAACTCTGGCTTTCAGGAAGTATTGTTTTCCCCGAGGAAAACCTGTTACACTTGACCACTAGATGGCACCATAACACCACATTCCAAATACACTTTGAAATAAAAGTTTGGTTTTGTTTTTTTCAATCCTGCCTCATTATTCCTAAATTACCAACAGAAAACAATCCCCCTCATCTCCCATCAACTGGTTCCTTGAAGAAACTTAATTTGGTCTTCATTAGAGCTCTGCTTATAGTAAAGCAGAACTACAGTCAGCTCCCTTGTATTAACAGATACAAACACTTACTAAAATATACATAGTAGTGTAAGTTCTTTAAAGTAGTCCAGGACATGAAAATGCCCAGGTTATCTGTCACGAGAATTCCAGAACCCCTATTTTTGTTCCATACTTTTATGGAAAAGACAAAACCCACAAATACCTGATTTCATCTACAAAGAAATACATGATTTATAGCGCACAGGTTCACAGAATATTAAGAATGAGAAACGACCAACCCAAAGTATAATTTTCCTATTATTAGAAAGGAAACTCTTGCACAAGATCAGTAAAGTGGCACATTTTGAGTTTCTTAAAGTTTCTATTTTTCAAAATAGTTTAGTCATTTAAATAGGATTTGTTTAAAACTAAATACTAGAAATTAGATTTGTAATTCTGATCCACTTGAGATCAGAAATGTTCTTAATCCATTAAGGATGGAAGTAATAAAGCACATTTCATTCCTGTTCTGGTTGTTCCCCTCCTAAAGTGCGGGTCTTTAAATGAATGGGCTTTATAGGTCTGACAGGTAATTTGGATATTTACACACACTTTGCACATTTTATTTGATGGTAATAGATTCAGCTCCCTCCACCACTGATGCAATCAGAATAGTCCAGTTATTTCTTAGATTGATAACTACATGGACAGGGACTTAGGCAGCACTTGTTCCAAAGTATTAGTATTTGAGTTTAATTATATGCCAACCACCCTGGGAAAACTACATAGGCAATGCAGGCAGGTCAGTTAATTTCCTGTCCATTCATAAATGGAGCACTGGTATAGCTTATATCCTGAGATAAGTGATCATCTATCTGCTTTCTCTCTTTAAAGGATTTTATTATTTACTTTTTATTTACTTGACAGGAGAGAGAGCGAGCACAAGCAGGGAGAGCAGCAGGGAGAAGGAGAAGCAGACTCCCCGCTAAGCAGGGAGCTTGATGCAGCGCTTGATCTCAGGACCCTGGGATCATGACCTGAGCCGAAGGCAGACACTTAGCTGACTGAGCCACCCAGGCGCCCCCATCTATCCCCTTTCCAAGCACAGACATAAACCTTGGGAAATACCCTAGTAACTTTACACTGAAGGGAAAATTTTTAAGAACCTGACATGTTAATCAAAATGAACATTTCAATTTTTATATTTAAGGTGCATAAACTTATGAATAAAAAAAAAGAAGTGAAATTAGATGACTTTTGGCACTGTATTGGTAGTATACATGAACAGACATTATGTATTTCTCCCAAGGTTTCTTTTCTTTTTGAGAGAGAGAAAGAGAGAGCGTATGTGCACATGCATGTGGGGGGTGGCGCTGAGGGAGAGAGAGAATCCTAAGCAGACTCCCTGCCAAGTGCTCAGCCCGACACAGAGCTCCATCTAATGACCCTGAGATCATGACCTGAGCTGAAATCAAGAGTTGACTAAGCCACCCAGGCGCTCCTCCCATAGTTTCTTAGTATCTGCCCGTCTGCAGTATGCATATCTGCACGTATGTCTTTTGCCCAGACTTTTAACCACCTAACAACGCGCATCATCTCTGTGTCAATCCCTGTTAAAGAGCAGAAAATGGGAGCCCTTCCCAATTTACTCACCTTTAGCATAATGTCTAAGGTAGTGCCATCACCATGCTTCAGAACAGTCAGATAGACCTACAGAGAACACAGGAACAAAAAAGAAGGCATCTGATTAAATGTATCTTCTTCCAAATAGTCCAATGTTAAGAAAAGACATAAGGCGAATCAAACAATTTATAAATAGCTGTGTGTGGATGTTACATACAAATTGTGGCAAAGAGCTTAGAACCCACACTGAGAAGCAGCAAGGCAGACAGCGCGTGGTGAGTAAGAGCAGCACACACCCGCTCCCTCGGGGAAATGTGCGCTGATCATCACCTTTCAGCACCAGAGTCTGGCCTGAGAAAGTTAGACAAAGGACACGCTGGCTACAGAACACTGAATGCACCCATTAAATCAGAATCAGACAAGATTTGTGGGTCAGTACTTAGGTCATTTTTGGTTCCCATTAAACACATTCCACAGTATACACAGAATGATGCAGTCACTTAGAGATCAAGGTTATTCATCATGAAAACGTACAGGACTCCTCAGATCAGCGGAGAGAATCTGTTTCCCTTCTACATGGTCCTTAAACCGACGACGGGCTTCTTCTAACGTTGCCTTATGTCCTGCTTTTCCTAGTTTGCCCAGAACCAAGCCCCTCAGGAGTGCGTCTAGATGACCTGATTAAGAAGTAAAAGAGACACGGAACTGCTTAAAAATCCTGTTTTCACAAATATGCTACTTGGCTATCCTGTAATTATGTTATACTATGTCTACCATCTTGAACAAACACAATCAATTACCTTAGTACTTGAGAGAACACCTGATTTACATTACTCAAATCACAAGAGTGAAATGAAGTACTAAACAGATTAGCTAAACAAATAAATTTGCTGACTTTGTCTACAAATGTCAACGATCTGAATTTATTAAATGTTTACTATCTAGGAAAGTACACTGCTAAGGACTGTATGTGAAAGGAAGAGGCGGAACAGGCTTAGATCATGCGGTTTTGACCCAAGATTCAGAGAAAGATCACATACGGAACTAGTATGCTGTGTATAATAAATTGAAATCTTAGATTTAAAAATCAACTTCTGATGGATCTATTGACTCCAAAGATGTGTAAATGTGCAATAAGCACATAAGGAGAGGCTCAATATTGGTGATTAGGGAAACACAAATTGAAACCACAGTGAGCTGCCACTTTACACCTACTAGGATGACTGAAGACAGGCAGACAATAACAAGCACTGTTAAGGATGCAGAGAAATTAGAACCCTCATACATTGCTGGTGGGGTGTAAAATGTGTGGCCACTTTGAAAAACAAGCTGGCAATTCCTAAAGAGGTTAAACAGAGAGTTACCATATGATCCAGCCATTCCACTTTTGGGCATATACCCAAGAGAAATGGAAGCATTATGTCCACACAAAAACTTGTTTATACACATGTTCACAGCAGTATTCACAGCTGTCAAGTAGGAACCATCCAAACATCCATCAAGTGATGAATATACAGAATGTGGTATGCCCATACAATAGCATATTACTCAGCTGTAAAAGGAATGCAGTACTGATAGACAATGCAAAATGGACGTACCTTTGAAACATTCTGCTAAGTGAAAAACACGAGACACAGAAGGCTACGTGGGGTAGGAGTCCACACATAAGAAATGCCCAGAGCAGGCAAATCCATAGAGACAGAAAGCAGATTAGTAGTTGCCAGGGACGGAGGTTGCCAGGAAACGGGAAGTGACTGCCAACGGGTAGGGAGTTTCTTTTAAGGCTAAAGAAATTGTTCTGGAATTAGATATGGGGATAGTTGTGTAACCTTGTGAACAAATTAAAAAAGACTAAGTTGTATACTTTTAAGAGGTCCACTTTATGATATATTGATTATATCTCAAAAAAAGAAAGTTAACACCAGCAATGACGGATTGCAATACCAAAACGGACAGGTAAGTCGTGGCATATTCATACAGTGAATACCACTAAGCAATAAAAAGGAATGAACACACTGGATGTATCTTAAGTATGATACTGAGCGAGAGAAGCCAGAGAGAAGAACAGAATATATATTAGCATTCCATTTATACAAAGTTCTAGAAGAGGTAATATTAACCTAGGGTGAAAGAAGGCAGAATAGTGTTTGCCTGCAGGGGACGGGCAGGGGACACCTGAGTGGCAGGGACTGACCGGGAAGAGGCCCTGAGGCAACCTCCTTTGGTGTCTGCATTTGTCAAAAGTCAGGGAGCTGTAACATTTACACTGTGTACCTTGCTACACCTAAATCGTACCTCGGTAAAAAGTAAGTTTAAGAAAACCACAGGAGATCAATAGATAACACAAGAGGACATCAGTGAAGAACCAATTTGTAATTTTGGCTCCGGTACTGACTTGCAAGGCAATGTTTTGTTATTTTGCTGTTTGGCCCTTCCAGCTATAAACCTAGAAAGCTAAAGAAAGACATTCTCCGTATTTCATAAAGCTCTGTTTGAGCCCAAAAAGTTTTACACATTATCACCATGACAAAGAAAGACAACATCCGCTAATTTGCCTGTAACTGTCTCCACATACCCTCTCCTGTCTTGTTTCTGGGATCTCTGTTCCTGCCTAAAGCCAGTCCTCCACTGGATCTGACTTCTCTCCATCACTCGGCCATCGCTCCGGCAATTACTCCCCTCTCTTCACGCCACGAATTTTTCTGTTACTATTCCATCACTGTCATCAGCACAAAAACATGTTATAAAATCTCCCACTTTGTTAAAAAAAAAAAAAAAAAAAAAAGTATCTCCACTCACCTAGCTCTCTCCAGACTACCCCCTTTCAGCAAAAACTCCTTTAAAAAGCTGTCTAAGTGTGTTGTCTCCTCTTCCCCTACTCCCAGTCTGGAGAACCCAAAACTGGTCACCACCACTCCACAAAATTTGCCAAGATAATCACCAATTCTTTACCTTGCCTGACTCAGAGCAGCATTTGTCATGGTGGATAACTCTCCAACTGTACTGCCTTTTTTTTTTTTTTTAAGATTTTATTGAGAGAGAGATAGAGAGAGAGTGTGCACAAGACAGGGTAAGGTCAGAGAGAAGCAGATTCCCCACTGAGCAGGGAGGGAGCCTGATGTGGGACTTGATCCTGGGAGTCCAGGATCATGACCTGAGCCGAAGGCAGTCATGTAACCAACTGAGCCACCCAGGCGCCCCTTCGTCTGCACGGCTTCTTAAGCTGCCTGGGACATCTCCTTGCTCCTGACTCTCTCACCTCACTGGTCAGTGAGTCTCCCCAGCTGATACCTCCTCTTCCACCCAATCTCCAAATCCTAGCCTAGCCTAAGACCTAGTCCTCAGACTATTCTTCTCTCCACCTACATTCCAGCCCTGCATGATCTCTAGTTTCATGGCTATATATACCATCTATGAACTAAGTGGATTTATTTGGCCTAGACCACTAGGTATGATACTCTCCACCAGGATGTTTAAAAGGACCTCACATTTCTCATGTCTAAAACCCAACTCCTGATTGCCTCCGCCCCCAGCCTGCTGCTGTAGCAGTCTTCCCCATTCCTGCAGATGGCAACTTCACTCCTTCAGTCTCAAGGCCAGAATGTGGTGGCTCCTCTCACTCCACCGCAGCCAGTCCACCACCAAACAGATTCAGTTCTGCCTTCAGAACAACCACAGAATTTACCACCTACAAGTGCAAGCTGCAACCAGTGCCTCAACTGCACTTTGTAACCTGTCTCCCTGCTCCTTTCTCTGGGCTCCCAACTCTGGTCTGGTTTCCACAAAGCAGAGTATATCCAGTCATGTTCTGCTTCAGCTCTCAAGTTCACTTCTCATATCACTAACTGTGAAAATCCAAAGTAGTGTACAAGCTCCCATAGGTCCTACAGGAGCTGAACCGCTTCCCACTCCCTGTCTCCCTCACTATTCTGTCCTCACTGTTATCACAAGGACCCAAGCATGCTCCTGCTGCAGGCCTTCCGCACTGGCTGTTCCCTGCTGGACCCTTTCCCTCTGGATGGCCTCCCAGCTCTCTCTCAGAGGTCTCTGCTTATGCACACACATCACCTCATCACGAGGGATGGCTGCTCTGACCACTCGATGAGCTACCGGCCTCCTCCTCTTTGGCTACCTCACCTATCTGGATTTTTCTTCATGATGTTGCTGCCACCTAAAATATCATGTATTTAATGATTTGCTGTGCCTCCCACTAGAAGTAAGCCACACAGAGCAATGCTTTCTTCACTGCTGTACCACCAGCTCCCAGAATAGAACCTGGTTATTTACTAGGTGCAAAAGTATTTGCTGAATCAATGAAGGGAAAACACAGAGCTCTAGGTAATTGTTAATGCTGCTCTTACTGCAAAAGACCCCCTCCGGGACAAGACTGCTCGGGAGGGAAATACCATCTTTAGTTATTTGCAGATGGTAGAAAATAATTATATATAAAGCCTTCAGATCACCTACCATTCCCAACATGTACAGGACAGCAAAAGAGTAAATATGTGATTACAGAAATAATCAGAGGAGAGAACACATGGAAAAAGTAAATAACTTCCTTAGTTCAGGTACTGTCTCTCAGTGTCTTTACAAGTTGTACATGTAAGGTGCCTGGAATTTAGGGTAATAATAAATAAAATAATCCAAAATTCCCTTTAGCTTTCCTTGATTATAGATAGGCCTTTGGAACTCTGTAAAAGATTTCTATTTCCACCATTTGATTTGTTTACAAATCATATTTAGCCGTGAATACACATAACCACAACTGTTTTTACTTTGCGACCCATGTAATTTCACCAATAAACTTAAATTAATTTCTGGTGAGTTGAATACATAGTAACATCCAGCAGATACAAAAACGTTACTGATACTGTTAACAACAGCTGAGTAAAAAAGGATCAATTTCTCCTCCATTACTTCCCCATTCAGCACACCCATTACCTTCTCCAGGTTTGGGGTCCCAGCCCAGTCTCTCCCCTATAGGTGAAAAGACATCTTTCACAAACTCCTGGATTTCCTCATAGAAGTCTGTGTGGGACAAGAGAGTTGAGAGAATCCCCAGGTTACAGCTCAGGTCGCTCCACACAGTATAATTGGGCTCATTCACAAAAGCCTCCATGACTTTTAGAACCTCTACAGTGCTAATGATTCCAGCTCGAGCCTGGGATAGGAAAAAACATAAATTAATCTAGTCTTCAAACAAAAACTAAAACAAAAAAACATAAGCATGCATTTTCAGCATTATCTACTGCTAGTCAGTCATGTCTCTGGTTTAAAGGAAATGGGGCTATATAAATTCAAGGGATTATTTAAGTAAAAATGCTATCATGACAACATTCCTTATTTACTTTTTTTGCTATTTATAAAAGAGCCAAGTAAGGAAGCACACTTGGTCTGGTGACAGATGGTGGCTACACGTGCAGTGAGCGTGGCACGAGGCACAGACTTGTGGAATCAGTACGCTGCACACCTGAAACTCAGGTAACATTGTGTATCAACTACACTTCAAAACGAAAGAAAGCAAGAAGGAAAAAAAAAGAAAGCAAGAAAGAAAACAATTAACTTCTGTTTCTATCCAGTGTCTGAGAATTTTTAAAATAAAAAGAAAACCAAGGCCCAGACTTTCAGAAAAGATGCAAAAATAGTCAGGGCTTTGGCTTTTGACAGAGGCTCTTTCAAAATTGGACCTGCAGACTGTGTCAACGTCAGCCTGTCCTTCACTCATTTCTAACAGAAGGTAAACTGGAAGGCACTACAAATTCAGAGTCCTTTCAGAATTAACTAACAGAGCTAGGAAAAAGAACTTCTGTTACAGCAGCCAACTGCACAAACACAGCACTCTCCTGGGACAGGTCTCTCTCAGCAATGAGATCAGCAGATGTGAGGTTGTGTGCACCAATGCTAATCTGTGTTTATACAAGGGAGGAATCCAAAACCAGTTACTGCAGAGGGGAGGGAAAATTTCAAGTCCAATTTAAAGGAACACTAGGAGGAATCTGACAATTTTATCACAGACATCTGGCAATTATCTAACCTATGTTGGAGTCATAAAGATAATACTACTAATTGCTGATTTAAATCCTTTCTGGAACAAAGCCAAATATAACATAATTCTAAAGCTAATGGGCCATTATTATATTTGAGTAGCAATGGAATGTTAAAAAATACTAGATGTTTCCAGAGAAGTACAATCACTATTTTAGAACACATAAATCACTCTAAATTAATTATTTAAAAAAAACCAACACATCAGTAGGGAAATTTCTTCAAGGCTCATACCTATTTCTACCAAGAAGAATTTCTGCCTTACAAAGGGATAGTTTTAGTTGCAAAACCTGCCTTAGGAGTAGTGAGATGGGATTTGTTTCTGGTAAATTAGATGTGTTTAATCTTGTCTTGTTAATTAATAATTAGTCATTTGTTCTAGTCCCAAAAGGTGTTCAACCTTCAGGAAGAACCATATTCTTCTAATTATGTTTCAGTCAGACACTCCAGGAAAAACAAAATCCTTTAATCAACAAAATCCATCATACTACTTGAGGGAGGCTCACCAAGGAGAAGAGGTCATTCTGTAATCCAAGTCGATCCACAGGGGGCAGAGAAAGGTCACGAATGCCTGGTAATAAACTTTCCAGCATGTCTGAGCTATACTGTGTCCGATAAAATCCAACTGTTCCCAGGTTTAACTGAAAAGACACCCAATGGGCATTATTAATTAAACAGTTCCTTTTTTTTTTTTTAACAATATTTAGCAGGTGTGAAAAGTGTTCTGGGTTTTGTTTATCTGAGCAAAAACAACAAAGCTCACATATGCAGGCAGGGATGAACATGAAACAACACGTAAAGATAGAAATCGGTTGTCGGGGAGCCTGGGTGGTTCAGTTGGTTAAGCTGTCTGACTCTTGATCTCAGTTCAGGTCATGATCTCAGGGTCAGGAGACTGAGCCCCACATCAGGCTCCAAACTGACTGGATGGTAGGGAGAATGGGAGTCACATGGGCCAGTTTCTATCCACTCGCAGTGGACGGTTTTAAGTTTACAGAAAATATTTACTGTATGTAAGAGTGCATGGACTGTGGAATATCTGAGGAAGACTAAGCCTTTACACTCATCTACTCAGCCAGACTCTCAACAGAATAACAATGTTCGGGTCCTAGATTTTAAAGAATTAAGGAGACTTAAAAGGTAATTTCACATGATTTGTGGAATGAGGTAATCACGGACTGTCATACTCTCTATAAGCTATTTACCAATAGGCAAAAATATTTCTTTTTTAAAAAGATTTTTTATTAACATATAATGTATTATTAGCCCTAGGGAAAAATATTTCTGATAATACTTATATACAAAACACTTTGAAGGTAAAATAATAGCATAAGATATAAATATTTTTCTATTTATATATAAGTATTTTTTTAAAAAATCACCTCACAATAATACCACTGCTGTTTTATTGATTCCCTTTACCTTTCATTACAGGAATAATACCTTTATTTACGCAATTACAATCACTGCGTACATATGTTTTTCTCATTTGTAAGAAAAATTTCATACAGCTACATCATCTTCCAGATATAATTTCAAATGGTGGTAATACACTATTCCAGTAAGCAAAATATGTATTAGAACAAAGGGAAAATGGTTCTTTTCAGAAAAGCAAAGAAGTCTGAGACAACATATAATTCCTATTAGGAACCTATAACTGGGTGAAAAGTCTAGTAGATACTTTCATTATGAATGGTGCAGAGTACAGGATAATGAAAAATCATCTTTACCAACTGTTATTTTTTGTGAAATGGTTTCCCAACGTCAGTTACAGGATTTCACATTTCAGTGACACAAACTTATTATCATATGTCTGAGCTCACTTGATCACGGCTGTACATTTCCAGTGACAACACGTCCTCGAAGTTGACATCTCATCACAATGACAGTGCACTTTGAAGGTGCAGGACTACAGATCTTTTGGTTAATGTGACTTTCCACATAATCTACTATTTTTTCCCCTTTGATCCCATCTTTTAATATCTGCTTATCTATCACTTCCTTAACTGACATAAGGGAAGATATCTAGACCATATTATTTGAAAATTGGCCCTAAATTTCTGTCTTTGCAAGTCCTAGTCTAAACTAACACAGAATTTAGAGCCAGCCATAAAATGCGTAAGGGGAGTGAGAGAAAGCAATTTAGGTCAGATAAAAACAGTCAGGCCATTTCTAGACTCACCTTTACCCACTGGTCCGGTTTGACATTTTTCAAAACCACGTTCATCTCCGGCTTGTCCATCAGAATTTTCAGTTTAGCATGGTTGGGATCTTCGCTAGTAGAGATCGTGATAGGAACCATCCACTGGGGACAGTCTTCTCCTTAAGCAAGAGAAGAACGAATAGGAAACTTGAGAAATAGTTTGTCACTGGAAGAAAAAGAGGGTAAAGCGGAGAGAGAGGACAGGTGTCCTACACATGAACTTGAGTCTAACTGTTAAGCCAACAGCTCATGTTCAATGGTTCATAAACTCTTCCACAACCAGAATAATACTAGTATAAAGGAAGAGAGGATTTATTAACAAAATCACAATAGCCTAAAAAAAAAAGAGAACAGTTTATTCAGTTGTAGTATCACAAATATAGTGATTTTAATTTGCCACTTTCCCTTTACAGAGCAATAGAGACAGTAATGATTTTACTGTTAAGAGAAATTTCGAGTAGGTAAAAGCTCTCACATAGCATTTAAAAACATTCTAAGGTGCAGGTATATATACTGCTGAAACACTGAAGGGTTGATTTTATTTCTGTGATAGACACGACAATCCCTGGAGCTGATGGATTCTACCACTAAAAAGTGATAGCTAAAAGTCAAAACTTTTTTAAGGCAGATAACATACTGCCTTTGAGGTATCAGATAGCAAAACAGACTCTGAATTAAGATACTGAACAGACTAGAGTTACTGCCCAGTGCATTAATGTAAACTATTAATAAGTTATATACTTTATGCTATTAGGCTAAATGACAAATCAGAATTTTCTTCTAATGTTGGGATAGTTCAGGTTTTATTACTACCTATACTGGTCACAGAGTGTTTGAAAAAACTGCAAATCCTGTCAGTCCTACTATGCAGACTGTTATGAGGCAGCAAACAGAAAATGTAACACTTCAGGATTTATTTTGGATAATAAACCTGTCATCTAACTTGTCAGACATAGTTATTTAAAGAGTAATTCTAAATGCTAAGCAAGGTAAGGATGGAAGGCTGTACCTCTTAACCCTAGTAGAGTGTACTGTAATTTGGAGGGTGGAGCATAAAAACGTATTGGTGATTCTGATATACATCTCCCCTTATTAAGAAATGTTATTTTAAAGGAGGTGAGAAAGGTACAGAGAAACACTTCTAATTTTCTGAGCAAAAGAATCAACGACCTGTAGAAATATTTGAAAAACCAGAGTCGAGTGGTGGTTAAAGGTATAAACTCATGTAATCCAACTATTTTGTTTGAATTCCTACTCTTTAACTCATTAGATAGGTGACCTTGGGCCACTTAACTAACCCAGCTTTGCCTCAGCTCCCTCATTTATAAAAAGGAAATAATACTATCTACCTAATGAGGTTGCTGAGACAATAAAAGAAGGATTAGTACTTCTAAGTACTACTAAGCTATACTGCTTAGCACGATAACTGGTACATAATAATGCTAAATAATGACTGGGCTTTATTTATTTACTTGTTCACTTACTTAGTATGCCCAAGAATTAAAAAAAAAAAAAATTAGCTACCCATACAAGTGTACACCAAGGCTTCTTTTAGGAATGAAGGCTAGAGACATTACTTCTTGGGTGTTCCTAATTTATTCCTTATAGCTTCCAATAATACACAGAAACAGGGAATTTCAAAAATCAAAGACTATCAAAACACTACAAATATCTCATGAATCTTTTTTGATTTCCTAGATTTCATTTTTATTTTATTACCATTACCTTATTTTTTCCTTATTTTTAATTCTATTAAAAATATTGAAAAATGGATTATTTCCTATTAATTGGAACACTACTCATATGGTATTCAAATTCATTTATCAGCTCCCACTTACAGCCACTTGCTTACCAACATATGGTCCACTGGCACAGAACTTCCTTTGGGACAACCTCAATAATCGGTCATCTTCTACCTAAAGAGGGAAAATAAAAGCTAAAATAGTAGTATTGACTTTTTTTTTTTGGTGGGGGCAGCACTTCTGTGACAAAACAGAAGGTGAAACCAGGACAGCCAAGTGTCTCAAACTGCAACGGTGATGAAGATGATGACACTACATAACGGGAGAAGACATCATTTCTCATTTAGGCCTCAAAATAACAATACTTTAAATAAAAGGCCATGTTTTACATAAGAAGGGATTTACACGCAGACAAGAACTTAAAACTATTACCACTTCCATAAGGATACATAATAAATAACAGTACAGCAAGCTGTTTTAATCTTTATAGAGGGGGGTTATGTCTTCAGACTCTTCCACTTCCACTTCTAAAAAGTGGCAATCTTAGATTAGCCTGTCAGGAATTCAAATTTTCAGAGTGACCAATAAACATGAAGAAGCACACAGCTTGGTTCAAAGGCTGAGCTTAAACCAACTCTGCAGTCCTGGAATAAACCCCACTTGTTCATTTTAGATTTACACCATGGGGTGCCTGGCTGGCTCAGTCAGAAGAGCAAGCAACTCTTGATCTCAGGGTCGTGAGTTCAAGCCCCACATGGGGAATAGAGATTAAATAAATAAATAAATAAATAAATAAATAAATAAATAAATAAATAAATAAAGAACATATCAGCAAGTTTACAGAGTTTTCCTTGGGGACAGTGAAAGTAGACAACAGTTTATTTTCTCCTGTAACTATGTATGATTTTAATGACGTGGGGGACAAACGGTCAGAGATAATATATCGCCAAGGAAACAATGCAAGGGCTGGGTTCAATGTTACCTAGAATACTAACATACAGAAAAGCAAACCTGATGGCACTGACTAAATTTCATTGCACGCAGCGGCGGGGGAACTGGAGGGTCTGTTGTAAGGTTACCTGCTCTGCTTCCACATAAATGAGGGGGAATCCCATCTGTTTGGTCCAAGTGTTCATCACTGCTGCTATAGGTTTACCACTGGCATTCTCTAAACTTTCCCAGAGATCCTCTAGAAGATAAACACAAACAATGAAAATCTAAAATGTTTACATTTTTGTTTTCCTAAACAAACCAAAAATTTTTTGTAACTCCTGACATCACATCACTAACCAATTCTTTTTTTTTTTAAGATGTTATTTATTTATTTGACAGAGATTACAAGTATACAGAAAGGCAGGCAGAGAGAGAGGAAGAGAAGCAGGCTCCCTGCTGAGCAGAGAGCCTGATGTGGGGCTCGATCCCAGGACCCTGAGGTCATGACCTGAGCCCAAGACAGAGGCTTTAACCCACTGAGCCACCCAGGCGCCCCTTTACTAACCAATTCTTTGGTTCTTTCAGGTTCAGGAGACAAACAGGAGGTCAAATTAATGTCCCCTCACTTCCACATTAAATAAACTCTATTACAAAAACTGGTCTTAAAGTCTAAGATGTTCTTAATTGTTCCAATGTACTAAAAAAAAAAATCACAAATTATAGGGGTGCCTGGCTGGCTCAGTCAGTGGGCCATGCAACTCTTGATCTCAGGGTCATGAGTTCGAACCCCACGTTGGGCCTAGAATTTACTTAAAAAAAAAAAATTATAATAAATAAAAGATAAACAGGTGAATTCAAACAAGAAGAAATAGAAACAAATAGAAACATATTCAAGATCACCCCTAAACAATTCATATAAAACCATTATACCCAAAAAAAAAAAAAAAAAAAAAAACCATTATACCCATTCGATTAACAGAGGTTAAAAAATACTCAGTGCTCTGAGGCTGCAGTAAAACTCACACAGTCAAACAGCACTGGTGGTCAAGTAAACAAAAAAGCAATACACTGTAATACACACTAGAAGGAGGACATGAACAGAGGAAAAGCCTTTCAAGAAAAATCCAAAAAAATAAAGGCTTCATGAGAGTTGGACTTTTGGTCTGCATTTTGAAGAGTTGTTCATTAGACTGACAAAGGGAAAAGGGCAATCCAGGTAGACAGAATAAATGGCCTATGTACAAAGAAGAAAGTATTAAGAAAAGACAGAAAATATCAGCAACAGCAAACGTTCAGTAAGCAGAAGACAGAGGCCCAGGTGTGGGAGCAGTAGGCAGTGAGGCTGAGACAGCAGGCTGGGCTAGCGGCCAGGACCCCGAGGGGCTCTACTGTGCAGGGGAGTAAAGTATCGCAAGTGTTTTTAATCAGCAGGTGAGGCAGTCAGAGACTTGATTTAGAAAGATGACCCTGGGCAGCCTCAGAGTGAGAGAGAAAACTGAAGAGAGTGGGGCAGGCAAGAAGTACTAAGCTGGTAGGCAACTATGGAGTTCAGGAGAGAGATCGTGAAGGCATGGATTAAGCAAAGGGGAGTGAGGAGAGACAATCAAAACCATGGATGGGGGTTGCACTGTGTCTGAACTACCAACTGTCTTTCATAACACCAGCAAACCAAGAAACGGTACAAGGTAGGCCTCGCTGTGCAAAGGGTGGCATCTCAACCAGAGGCACTGGCTTTGCCCGGAAGCTTGTTAGGCAGATCCTCCGGTCTCTCCCCAGACCAAATGAACTACAAACACTTCCGCAGACCCTGGGTCATGGCGTGTATGTTACAGCTTAAGCACTATAAGGTTCTGTCCTCAGGTATTACATGTATGCATGCTAACGACTCAAAACTTACAGGAGCACATTTCCCTGTAGCTCTGCTTTAAGGAATGGAATGCCTCTCTCTTTTGTAAGCTTAGATGGAAATTACGGTGGGAGGTTGGGGAGGTAGGAGGGGATAGTGTCAGGCCTACATCATGTCCTGAACAGAGAGGCAGATATACTGTATTTTTAAATTCATGGGTCACAAACCTCAGAAAAAGCCCATGGCCAGCCCTCTCTGAACTTCTGTCATTCTATTAGGTATTAGTGACATTACACAAACCTTGCTTTTAAACTATTTTTGTTCACTGAAGAACTCAAAACTCCAACTCTGGCTCTTTTTTATCTTTAATCAACTCATACCTTTATTCTTTCTTTTGGCTCCCATACACAGTAAATCTCAGACCACTATACACTCTAAACCACTTAAAAATCTTAAACCTTCACTCAAACTCACTGAACTAGTTTCATAAGTTCACTAAAAAATAGTTAATTTGCAGCAATTTTACTTTTTTTTTAAATTTTATTTTTCATAAACATATAATATCTTTTTATCCCCAGGGGTACAGGTCTGTGAATCGCCAGGTTTACACACTTCACAGCACTCACCATAGCACATACCCTCCCCAATGTCCATAATCCCACCCCCCCAACCCCCCTCCCCCCATTAACCCTCAGTTTGTTTTGTGAGATTAAGAGTCACTTATGGTTTGTCTCCCTCCCAATCCCATCTTGTTTCATTTACTCTTCTCCTACCCCCTTAACCCCCCATGTTGCATCTCCTCTCCCTCATATCAGGGAGATCATATGATAGTTGTCTTTCTCCGATTGACTTATTTCGCTAAGCATGATACCCTCTAGTTCCATCCACGTCGTCGCAAATGGCAAGATTTCATTTCTTTTGATGGCAATTTGCAGCAATTTTAATGGCCAATGGTCAACTTAGGCCAAAAAAACCCCCAATGAGCCACCAAAAAGAACAAGTTCTGGTAAGGTAAACTGAACTCTTCAGACTCTCTAAGGTATCAGGACATTGAGCTACGGAGAGCAGAGTCCTGGAGGGGACCGGTAGGATAACAGGTTCTGATTCATGCTGATCCATCACATAACACATGGCACCAAACAGGTCAACTTTGTTTCCTATCTATCACATGGAAGGTTAAGCATTTGGAAAAAATGGAAATGTCCCACTCTGGATAGAGTGCCAACACCTCCTCTTCACTGCTATTTCAAGCTCTTAAAGATTACCTGTGGCAGCATTCTTTTGTTGGAACTTGGTTAAATACATGTTCATTCCTTTCTTAAAGTCCTGAGAAAACACAATTTTTAAAATCCAGTGGATTAAGACCTTGGAATTTATAGTGTATTTGCATATTAGTACTCAAAAGCTAACTTAGTCAAATCAGCTGAGTGTCAGACTTACTGAAAAACAACTATCTGTCATAATGTCTACTGTCTTTTACTTAAGTATGCATCCTCTTTGCCTTGCATGTCTGTTTTTAACTTTTATACCAGCCTCCCACACATCCCCCAAACACATTTATACATCATTCATCTAAGAGACCGTAAGAGTCAATACTAAAAAGAAAAGAAGATAAGCCAGATCAGGGTAATATCCTTCTAGAGTCTAGAAAAATTACTTAGGAACTTAATCTAAATAAATGTAGACACTTTTTTTTCCATGCAAAACACTGTGATTTCACCATAAAAGGATGGAAGACTTTTTAAAATGGCTTTTTTACCTTATCCCCAATGTAGTCATGGAGCATTCGGATGACAGATGCACCTTTGCTATATGATATAGCGTCAAATATCTCATCAACTTCAGCAGGATGGCCCACACTGACCTGGCAGACAGTGTGATTCAGGGTTATGACAGGAAACGAACAGCTTCTAATACCGAATGACATAAAAAGCTTTCTAGGAAAACCCTCCTAACTCATAAGACACTCTTTCCACCTTTAGCTCACTCATGAATACATAATGATGACCCTTAAAAAGAGCGTAGTAACTAACAGTAATAAAGTGGAGCATATAACATGATCCCCATCATCTCTGCAAGTCTTGGCTTGGCTTTGCCGCGAGGCAAATCACCATGGATCTTTTTATTGGGGAACTGGGAAAGGGAGGAAGGGAGAGATGAGAAATATTTGATTTCTTGCAACTGTAATGGCTTACAATTACACAGGAGCCTAGTTAAATATGCCAAAGTAGACTGTAAGTCTAGTTCTTTGGAGGCAAAATTTGTCCATCTAAACTAGCCAAAATAAGGACAGGTTAAGTCAAAAGAAATAAAATATATATAAAAACAGACAATGACAACAATAAAAGAATATGTTCAGAGTTTTCTTTGAAACAAACAACAGAATCATAATGTTCTTTTGTGCATACTGCCCAACAGGCATGGTTCTCCCATACTAGTCAATAAAAATGTATTTAATGAATGCTTATGGGTATATAGCACTTGCCTCCACAAAGATAAAATTCTTACGCTGCCTACCTTAAAAAGAAACATAATAATATATTAAGTCTTGTGAGATTTCAAGACTGAAAACATGAACTAAAAAAAACAAGTGAATTGTCCATGCAATTTTCTTTTCTTTTCAGGCTCCTAAGTATCTCTATAAAAAATTACTTATTTCTTTAGAAATGAGAGCAAAGAACAATGGTTGAAAAGTATGGCTCACTTCAATAGGATGGCTGTTATCTAAAGCATCAAGCTCCTGGGCACGGGTGTAATCGGCAGATACAAACTGAGTCCAGATATCATACTCTGGGAAGCAGTGGTCTACACACAAATATTCAATCCATGATGCAAAGCCTTCATTTAACCAAAGATGAGTCCACCATTCCTAAAAATAAAAGAAATAAATGTATAAAGAAAACAAAATTTTTATCATTCCACTAATTTAAAAAGCTCACATGTCCCTCCCACTATACTCTACAACTTTTAATAAGCCAAAATTCAGGGAAAAACATTCAGTAAATAACTCACATCTCTAAACAGAAAAGATGCTTAAAAGAGATGCTAAGGAAGGCCAACTGGTGATTTTGGCATTAGGCCTAAGGGACATTTCAAAACATAGCTAAGTAACTCTTTATTACCAAAGCTAGGAAAAAATGGAAGGAAAAGGGAGGGAGTGAGGGGAGAAAGTCCTTATATGGAAAAGAGGAAGAGAACAGATAAATGTAGGCAAGAGACTGTATATATGGTCAGGTAAAATTTAGTTGAATAAACCAGAAAGCTACCAGAACCAAACAAGGAAAACTGGAAAAGATTTCCATAATGACTGACTGACAAGTTAAAACTTTCTAGATAAATAGAAAAGCAGTACTGCTTATACAAAGATTAGGTAAAATTAACAGAAGTTTCATGGCAATAAGTAGTTCAGTAATGAACGGTGTTTAAGTACTTATAGATTATAAAATTCTTACCTGCTAATAAAATTTAACAGTAAAATGGACAAAGAATATAAATGAGTCAAAGATAAAACCAACTTTTAAAAAAAATCAACTTTTTAGAAAGAGATTTTATTCTAAGTTTCATTAAAGTTGATTAAATCTCTTACAAAAAGAAAGCAATATAAGAGCCCAAGATATATGCTAAAGGACTAATGTAATAGTGAAAAGAAAAAAGGCATTTAAAATTCTGAAAAGATCAAATATTTTCAATATTAAGTGATGAAAGCCTATCTGTCTAAGTGGTTTGTACACTTACTTAACTAGTAGCTTCCAAGAAGATAAGCTGGTACAGAGCTAGTTACTCACCAACTTATCATGAGCCCTTAAATTTCAGTTAAAGAAACAACTGACATCTAATAACTATAAGGTCACTCAAATTCAGTAGAAAGTTATTTAAAAGCTATATGAGAATGTGCACATTTTTCCTACTAAAATTTATTGCTGGTAGTTTAAAAATAAAATCATAAAAAATAAAGACTGCTCAAAACTTAACAAAAAATTCGTAGCAACGAACTTGCTACATTTGGAGAAGAGAATATTTCTGTACATGTTGGAATACACGTACCAGCATACTTAATTCCACATGAAATTATATTTCAAAACTTTTTTTCACCCCTAAGTAAAAATTTAAACATCTAAAGCAAAAGGAAATGGTTTAATTTTAAGGGCTGGCGTTCTTTAAAAACTGTCTCAGACATGTAATGGTTGCTAAATGTCTTACTGTCTTGCTTATTCCTGTGACATATGGACTCAACTAACATCCAAGTCAGGTTCTGCTCTTTGGCAGCCTAAAATGCTATCAGGGAATTTGGCTGGCTCCAGAACCTCCAGTTCTTTCCTTGCAGGGGTACTTCTAGTTCACTCATTAAACTCTGCTCCCAAGTTCTAACACAACTAGCCAACATAGAGAGTACTTATTTGGAGTGAGAGGGAAAGGTCAAGACTTGAGAACAGAGATCATTCACTGCAAACATAATAAACAATAATTTCAATGGGACAGCTGAAAATTTTATTATACTTAACAGTTATTCCCTAGTTTCGTTTCTATCAAATTTCAACTTAACATTTTAAGCAATGAGAAAACTGACTCCTAAAAACATTGCAACCTAATGGATTATGTTCAGGTTATTTTTCAGCTACTTAACTACATAGTAAATATGCTCAAGCAACTACAGTTAGCCTGGAATCTCTGAACCTAAGAGGAGTCTCTTTCTCTCACCATAGTATTATGACTTCACCATTTGCAGGCAAATTCTTTTTTTTTTTTTTTTTTTTTTTTTTAAGATTTTATTTATTTATTTGACAGAGAGATCACAAGCAGGCAGAGAGGCAGGCAGAGAGAGAGGAGGAAGCAGGCTCCCCTAGAGAGCAGAGAGCCTGATGCGGGGCTCGATCCCAGGACTCCGAGATCATGACCTGAGCCGAAGGCAGCGGCTTAACCCACTGAGCCACCCAGGCGCCCCTGCAGGCAAATTCTATAACAGTTTAGGAAATATTTTATGTTGAATAAAGACTGTCCACATTCTTTTGATTGACAAAGATATTCTGATAAACACTGCTGAGCAGACTTTCTAAAATAAAGATTTTCTCTCATTCATTTTTTAGTACTATGTTCCAGTCAAACCTGAAATACTATGTAGCCAAAATAATGTGCAGCAGGATGAAGATAAATATATTTGAGCACTTAAAAATATTAAATACCATAGTAACAAGATTTCCAAACCATTGATGGGCGAGTTCATGTCCCACAACCAGAGCAACCCACTGGCGTGATGAGGAACAGGAGTTTTTTGGATCAATAAGCAATGCAGTCTCCCTGTGTTTAAAAAAAAAACTTTTTTTAAACAATGTTAAGTATTACAATAAAAGGAGGCATACACAAATGGGGGAGGGAGAGTCAAACAGTAAATAAGATGGTCAAGTTAGGCTTTAGAGATATCAAAAAAACATTTCCTCAGAGTGCACAGAATAGAAAAAGTTCTGGCAAGATTAAGGACTATTCCAACAGAATTCATACAACAGAAGATCAAAGATGAGACACAAGTTTAATCATCAGTTTGTAAATAGGACAGTTGTCTGAAAGTTTTAAAAAAACTTAGTCTAAAGGATTAGGGATTATTGTGCTAGACAGAGAGAGCAGACAGTCCTCCCACTAAAAGAAGGGGAGTGGCAAACGGGGGGAAGATGCATTCCACAGTCCCAACAAGAACACTGAGCAGGCTGTCCAAAACTTAAGTCATCAAAGAAGGAGGGGCAAAAACTTGTTTACAGATCCTGCTTTAAAAGTTATACAACCCACATGTTTGTATTGTGGTGACAGATAAGTAAAAACTTAGCTAGAAAACATTAAAGCAGAGATCGTTCTTCAAGCTGGAAAAATAACTATGAAACTCCTGGGAGGAAGAGGAGGCACCAAAATGAGAAACTCAGCCAAAAATAGATCTAAAAATGTTACTAATGCCAGATGCTCACTTTAAAATCTTACAATCTGATAGTAGCACCAGAGGGTGTTCATCTGCGTTCCTGAAATGTGTGCAGAAGTGGGGGAGGTAGGAAAATTTACAGCAGATCATAAAGCAGAAGCTACTCAACTGTGATTAGGAGTGAAGCTCTTATGAAATGAGTGACTGAAAAGATAAGGCAGGGTAATGAATCATTAACATACCTATAAGTAACAAGGCCCCAGTTCTCCATGGCACCTTCATAAAATAAATATAAACATTTATTGATATATGTACATACTTCTTCCTCAAAATCACAAAATTCAAAAAAGTTATTACAATTCAGCAATAAAATGAAATTTACTTTACCAGCTGCAAAGTCTGCAATAGCAATGAGATCAATTTTAGGTAGAGGATAAGGAACATTGAAGTAGTCCTTATAAAAAGGCAGGGTTTTAGCAGCAACCTACAAAAGTATAAACAAAAGAACCATCTGATAAATATTTTATCATAATTCATATAGAAATCCACAAAGGAATCCTGTTGCAAGCCAAAGCATCTCAAGTTACTAGAAACCAACCCTGGGGAACCCTACCTCCAAGTCTTTGGCTTTTGTTATGTTGGCCAAACTTTAATCCATTTATAATATATTGGTATGAAAAATACATTACATCTTTTCCCACCCACTCTGTGGATAAATAAATTCCACTCTAATATTCTCTTAATCATTATCTTATAAAATGCTAATGTGACACCAAGGTTGGTAGCTTCAAAATTCTATTAAAAATAAAACCAAAGTACACAACAAATTTCAGACTAAATTATAAATAATTGTACTAATAATTGATCAGAAATGTAAATTCCCCAACCTGGAGTTATGGACTGTTGGAACAATCCTCTTCAAGTACATTTACCTCTAACGCAAATTTTCCTTGCTCTGCTTTGCCAACAGGGGTGTAAACACGGACACACACACCGTCTTTTGACCTTGTTTCTACAAAGTCATATTCACCCACAACAAATGCCACCAAATATGTAGACATGACAGGTGTGCGGGCAAACTTCACTTCCACTACATTTTCATCATCAGGGTATGGTTTCCGATCAATTACATTCTTTAAAAAAGAAAAGAAAAGAAAATTTAAACAGATTTACATTAAATATCTTAAAGCAAATACTAGCCAAAAATATGTGCAGCTTCTCCCTCCCCCTTTCCAGCACGGCTTACTTATCTATCCCAATTCATCCACTGCTTTTATGCTATCAAAATCTCTCCTATTAAGAAGGAAACACTAAGAAGTTGGGGGCTGAAGTGTTAAAACTACCAGGAATCTATGAGAGAAAAGAAGCAACTTTTCTTGAATACCTACTATATGCCAGGCACTGGGATGTTTTAAGTAAGACCTCAACACTTTCCAAGTGAAATAAGGATAGAAGGCAATAATTATTAATAAACGGTAATTGTGAAATCTACATTTCAAAGGGTACAGATATCTAAATTTAGAACATTCTCTACACCAAGACTGGCTCTAAGCAAATTTGTGGAGGAATCTCCAGTTTACCAATAGAGTTCCTAATTTCTCTTTGTTGTTACCAACCTCCAACCCCCTCTGCTTTTTTTCCTCTGCTTTTTTTTTTTTTTTTTCCCTATTCAGGCTCTCCACTTTTTCAAGACCTCTCTATTCTTTCTTCCAAGGAAGTCTTATTCAAGAACAGATGTGATAAATTCATTCATACTAAACTGTAAAATAATATTTCAGTTTAATATATTAGCCTCCTTTTTAGAAATATTTGAGAAGAGAACGGCATTCTCTCTATGAGAATGGAGGCATGGAGGCAGAAACCAGTTATGTTCAAAGTAGGCTTTTCCAAGTTCCCAGAGTCTTATGACCGGCTGTTGGGTACTCTCTGTGTTAAACAATACATTTCAAGAAGTAAATGCTTACTCTGTTTATGAAAGAGATAATGACATCAGTGAAGAGAGCATATTCTAAGAATACAATCAACCAGAAACCTAAACACATTTCACATATGGCTGTATCTTTTGGCATTTGATAAGAAAGTCAGATTTTTTTTCAGGCAATATTTATTAAATTCATCATGTTTTTAGTTTTCCAAATTTTAAGAAATTTCTTCCATGAGGAAGGAAACTCCAAATAAGGGAATTTAAAAAAAGAGGGCTTACTGGACATAAAGATGACGAATCTGTGCTCCTGTTATGTATCAAGCACTGTGCTAGATGGTTTCATGCTATTACATCTAACCAGCAAACTAAATATTCTAAACACTTGTTCAAATTTTCAATATACTTACATACATACATACCATGTTTGATAAAGCTACTCTGTCTTTAGGAACAACCAATGAGATATCAAAAGTTGCTTTGATGGCAGGCTCATCCCAGCAAGGAAAAGCCCTCCGGGCATCAGTAGCCTTAAAAAAGGAAAATGAAATATGAATATTGCTGAATTAACTTAACCGACTGTTTTATGAAGTAACTGTCATCATCTTTCTATCATCCATTCCTTCACTTGTTTAAATATTTACTTTTTACTCCATGCCAGCAACACACCAGGCAGTGACTACAGAGATAACACGGGGCGTATTATCCCTGCCACAGCAACAATGCAAAAACAAACAAAAACAAGCAATAACCCAGGAATTAGGTCTGCTACAGATCTTAATAATCTATAGTATTAGAATAATTTAGAATAATATATATTATTTTATTTTTTTTAAGATTTTATTTATTTATTTGACAGAGAAAGAGAGATCACAAGTAGGCAGAGAGGCAGGCAGAGAGAGGGGGAAGCAGGCTCCCCGCCAAGCAGGGAGCCCGATGTGGGGCTCAATCCCAGGACCCTGGGGCCATGACCCGAGCTGAAGGCAGAGGCTTTAACCCACTGAGCCACCCAGGCGCCCCAATATATATGTATTTAAAGATTTTTTACTAGAGAGAGAGAGAGAGAGCGCACGAGCAGGAGGAGGAGGAAAGGGAGATGTGGGGATCGATCCCAGGACCCTGGGATCATGACCTGCACCAAAGGCAGATGCTTAACTAACTGAGCCATCCAGAGGCCCCTAAATTTTTAACAGAACATTCCAACATTTCAAAAATCCAATGTTAATGGTTTCAGCAGTAATGTTCAAAACACAGAGCACAGGAAGGTCAACAAGTATACTGTAAGAATTTAGAGCTGGGAAAATAGGACAGATTGCCTCTCTGGCTTTTATTTCTTTTCTTTTCTTTTTTTTTTTTTTTTAAAGATTTTATTTATTTATTTGTCAGAGAGAGAGAGAGAGAGAGAGAGCACGCGAGAGTGAGCACAAGCAGATAGAGTGGCAGGCAGAGGCAGAGGGAGAAGCAGGCTCCCTGCTGAGCAAGGAGCCCGATGTGGAACTCGATCCCAGGACGCTGGGATCATGACCTGAGCCGAAGGCAGCAGCTTAACCCACTGAGCCACCCAGGCGTCCCTGGCTTTTATTTCAAAAACAAAAATATTTCCAGAATCTCTAATGTGCTTTATTCTTCATCTGAAATGATAACAACAGGAATAAAGACAGATGCTCTTATCAATTCTAAACAGGTCATTCTTTGTTTTTTTGTTGTTGTTGTTTTAAGGGGAGAAGGGGCAGAGGGAGAGGGAGAGAATCTTTTCTTTTTTAAAGTTTTTATTTATTTATTTGAGAGAGAACACAAAGGGAGAGTGTGAGAGAGAAGCAGACTCCCCGTTGAGCAGAGAGCCGGATGTGGGACTCAATCCCAGGACCCTAAGATCATGACCTGAGCCTAAGACAGACACTTTAACTGACTGAGCCACCCAGGGGCCCAAGACAGATAATCTTAAGCAGGCTCCCCGCCCAGCACAGAGCCCAACTTGGGGCTCAATCTCATGAACCTGAGATCATGACTTGAGCTAAAATCAGGAACTGGACACTTAACCAACTGAGCCACCGAAGTACCCATCATTTTTCTTTTTATTATTTATTTATTTTTAAAGATTTTATTTGTCAGAGAGCGAGCGTGAGCGCACACAAGCATAAGCAGGGAGAATGGCAGGCAGAGGGAGAAGCAGGCTCCCTGCTGAACAAGAAGCCTGATGTGGGACTTGATCCCATGATCCTGGGATAATGACCTGAGCTGAAGGCAGATGCTTAACTGAATGAGCCACTCACGTGTCCCAGGGTATCCATTTAATGGCATTTCCATATAGAACACATAAAACTGTCACCACTTGACCTACTTAATGAGAACTCGTTTTTTTCTTTAAATATAAAGAGGAAACCTGTTTTTTTTTTAAGAAAGAGCAACCTTGTTAAAGCAAAATAAAGTTTAGTCTTTGCAGAATTATCAGTTATAAGAGAAACTTTAATAAAACAGAATAAAGTAAAAAAAAAACAATTACAAGATTCTGTATCATGAAAAGAAGGAATAAATTATACAGAGGTATAGGAAGCACATACTTCTAGAAAAAAGTTTCTCTAAGGAAAATGCTAGATGGCTAACTGCACTCTCAAAGAAGTAAATGATGAATTCATTCAAAGAATAAATAAGACATCTGAAAAGTAAGTAGAGTGTAAGAAAAGGAAAGATAGCACAGAAAAACTGAACTTAGGAGCAGCAGCAGTAGAGAAATGAATTTATACTAGAGGAAATTAAATGAGTAACACAGATAACAAGATCTAAAAGTTTCTAAAAAAAGTTTCTAATACAGAAACTTCATCTGAGAGACAGACATCAGATATAAACCTATTATGAAAGAGCACACACCACAGTGAATGTAATACATAAGAGGAGAAAACTCGGCTACACTGAAGATCTAAATCTGAACATCAATAGGGTTCACCAATTACTATGTAAAGTTCATGAAAAGTGAACACCTGGTAAAAATTTTTTTAATTTTTAAGTACAAGGAAATAATTTAACAAGCAATCAGGAAGAAAGCAAAGCAAAGCAAAACAAAACAATGTTATTATACAAGGGAAAAAAAGATATTCCAGTCTGATTCTTCCCCTTGACAAGATGAGATATGAAAGACTATGGAACAACATTTATATACCTTTGAAAGAGAAAAACTATAACCCAATTGTATATACTGCTCTTACAGTTGAGAAGTTGGGTTTATTACTCATTGTAGCAAGGGAAAACTCACAGTAAGGGGAACCCTGGGGTGTGTGAGAAACAAGCTATCATATGTGTATTCCGGATTTGGCCCAGTGAATTGGGGGAGGATTTAGATTCACTGTAAACTGGGTGCTGTCAGAAAGTTGAGGAATTCTGTGGGTGGGCATCTCAACAGATCTCACCTACAGAGAGGGCAGACTAGACCAAGAATAAAACTGACACTGAGAAAGAAGTAGTAGTCGCTCATTTTTACTAAGAAAGGGAGCTGGTCGCTATTTCATGGGTAGCACAGTGGCCCTGCTTTTGTCTGTCCTTAGATGAAATTATGAAGCGCCCTTGTTTTGTTTCCCTTTATCATAGTCTCAGAGTAACCCTGCCCGAGGGTGGTGCTCTATGATGCTGTTACGTCAAAAAGGAGACCAACATGACTAGCTGGGAATGCTGGCACAACTTTTGAATGTTAGGGGCTGCTGCTCCTCCTTCCCCCCGCCCTCAACAAATCTATTATACACCCATTAAAACTGGTCATGTATTAAGCAAATGAAAGATTCTCAGTTGTGCAGAGACTCTGGAAGTATACTATCTACATACCCTCCCTTAAAAATATTTTATTGGAGAAATACTCCAGGCAACTATTGCAGGATACAGAAGTGCTTAAAGGGCTAAAGATAAGCATTAAAATAACTGAAACACAGAATTAAGCCTAAATAGTTATGGGAATTTTTAAAAAATATTTTATCTATTTATTATTTATTTAAATATTATTTATTTATAATAAATATAATTTATTTATTATTTTATTTATTTATTTATTTAGTAGTAAACTAGATCTGAAACTTTATTTTTTAAAAAGGACTGTATTTATTTATTTGAGAGAGAGAGCTAGAAATAGAGAGAGAGCACAAGCAGGGGGAGCTGCCGGCAGAGGGAGAAGTGGGCTCCCTGACCCCAGGATCATGACCCGAGTCAAAGGCAGACGCTTAACCAATTGAGCCAACCAGGCACCCCAATCCAAAACTTTAGGTGTGCAAAACAAACAACACAGAGATATAGGCAGAAACATAAAAACAGATATGATCAGCTATTTCATCATCCACACTGAAATGTACAGGACTAAAATTAATTAGATTTACTACTTAAAAGTACCACTAGCAAATTCAAAACAAGTTATGTAATTTTAATATACATGATAAATAAAAATCAAAGAAAGTGCAGATAATATAGTAAGATAAACAAATAGCAGAACATTTCAAAGAAGCAAAGGAATGCTATACAACATTGCCATTAATTTGGTAGGATAAGCCACAGGTATCAAATACTAAGAGCATAATTTTAATTAAGAAAGGTACACAGTATAAAAGCAATTCAGGCACTGAAATTCTGCTACATATATGCATGTATGCAGATGTATACATACATGTATATACACATACATGCATATATAATTTTGTCACATACATATTTTGTTACATATATACATACACATTTATACAAACATATGTAACAGAATTTCAATACCTGAATTGCTTTTATACGATGTACCTTTTTAAATTAAAATTATCTTCTTAGTATTTGATTCCTGTGGCTTCTCCTATAAAATAGTAATGCCGTTGTGTGTGTGTGTGCGTGTCCATTCTCCATCCTACATCTCTAATTCTGTCCCTCTATAATGGAGATAACTGGATGAGTATACAATAAAAATTCCAAAATCATGAATATAATCATGGCCAAAGGCACCTACCCTGAAATAATCACGCAAATAATGAAACAGAACTTTGTCAGAATATCTACTTTAAGTTCACAGCATTTTAGAGAAGAATACCATACCTCAAACTGTGTGACAGCAGCATAGCGCACCTCTCCAGAAGGGGTAGTATATTTACTTCTATAAAAACCTTTCATTTTGTCATTCAGCTCTCCAACAAAATCTATCTTTAAGGTTCCTGTACCTGTGATTGAAGATGAATGAAACCACTTAAATACAGATATTAAGTAAAAGTTATCAAAAATATGTCCTTAAGATACTAACTTATGTTCAAATCATTTTTTTTCCTTTCTCAAACACTTCTGGCAATGGACAGAATCTAGTATCTACTGAAAAATGGTAAACTAATCCTAAAGTGAACCTTAATATCATGTTTAGGGTGACTGTTTAGAAAATTCTTTAACTTTATTAACTTAATCTCTAATCACCAATCCATAAAGATAAAAACAGGAAAGGAAATGAACATTTATTATTAAATTTATGCCATACTACTGTGCATGGAGCCTTAAAAATATTTAGAAACTTGGAAGTAGTATAGTCTCCATTTTTTCAGATGAGGAAACTGAGGCTGAAAATTAAGTAACTTGCTTGATGTCACATGATTATTAAATAGCAAGAATGAGATAAAAAATTTAGGCCTGTTTAATCCAAAATTCATGTTCTTTGCCAATGATGCCACATAAATTGGTCCATTTAGAGGACTTCATGCCAATTTAAGACAAAAACCCTATCTGTTCAATCCAAATAGAACATTGATTCCATACTTTTGAAAGGAACTATATAGGGAAGATCAATGATTTGGCTGGTAAAAAGGCATTAAAAACTCTTACAGTCACCTCAATCATTTGAAATGATAATATTAAAGAAATACATTTATCCAATAATTACTAAATGCAAATAAAATGCAACATGAATGTATATTCCACTGTTGTATAAGGGCAAAACCAAATTAGACAAAATGGGAGTTTTGTGAATATATATACCTTCTTTCAAACAGGAAAGAGATGATAATATCTATCAGTCATCTACTAAATTCAGATGCATGACAAAACAATAATCCCCTTCTACATTTCACAAATTAAATCTCCCCAAAAAGCCAACCAGAAAAATGTTGACTTTTGATTCTTTAAAAAATGCCTATTTATAACAGGATCTACAGCATGGAAATCTAACAAATCAAAGACACAGTATGACTATAAAGTAATTAGGCAATCATTCCAAAACTTTTATATCCTAATGTTTCAAACTGTCATTTTGGAATGCCATAGAGCAATGACGCTGACATTGTTCAAAATGTTCTTAAGTCCCTCTCTTTCTGACATATCCTTTTGGATGTTTTCAGTCAGATCGCCACCTTCCAAAACCGAACTGACTTTTTTGAAAAGGTCCAAAAGTCATGAAGAGTCCAAGTCTACAGAAAAAGTGAATGACAAACTGCAAACTGTTTCTAGATAAAATGCTGTTGTTTATTAAGTATGTCAATTAAGTAATTAAAACGATTTTCACATGTGCTTCAAACTAGTTCTGAAAGTAACTTCAAGAGAAAATTTCAGGCCTCTGCTGTGAAGTCATCATCACTAAACAAAGCGCCGTATTCTTTTTTTTATTGTGCTCAACCTATGGCCTGAACTCACAACCCCAAGATCGAGAGTTGCATGTTCTGCTGACTGAGCCAGCCAGACACCCCAAAGTGCCATATTCTTAATGGAATCATGCTGGGGGGAAAAAAATTGAAGTTCATTTGAATAAATGTGTGTGAATCTTATTTTTTAAAAATCAGACCTTCTGTCTAAAGGGGACAATGAATACTCTCTTAAAGAGAATGACAGATTACTGGAACAGTAAGTAAGAATACCGTAAAAGAATGTGAAAGAATTCTTAATGATTGATACTAAAGAATTTAACTATAATATAAAATTTCTCCCTATTTTCTTTAGGAATTCAGTAATCTTTAGGAAAGCAGATATATATACATTAATAAAGTTTACAAGGAATATCTAGTACATTGTAAAAACTCACTGCATTTAAAGAGAAGTATTTGTTGGAATTTTATGTTGCAATTCCATAGATGGAACTGGCCAGTCTGTTTTCACTAGTCAACTAACATGTTAAGATTTCTTTTCTATAACTCATACTCCACGGGCAATCTACTTTTGTCTCTTCCTACTTGGAATAATAGGATTTAAAACTCATAACTAAATAAGAAAGACTGCTTACACTTTTACTTGGTTTTAAATCTCCAAGGCCATCAAACCATAACAAGATACTGATAGTGGCCACTTCCAAAAAAGTGGCATACTAAACAAAATACAAAGTATTGGAAAAGGTTATTACCTGAAATTCAAACAAAACACAAGTTAAAGTTTTAAAAAATCATAATAAATGTAACTAGTGTTATATTATACAATTATACTAATTACAAAATATTTACTATTAATATAGTAGCGTTATAGGGCAAAAACAGGAGAAAAAAGGCTTAATAAATGTCAACTTATCAAATTTACACCATACTGAAGAACTGATTGCCAGACTGTCTAATATTATACCTGTTTGCCCACATAATTTACATTGCTTCCTCACATTAGACACCCTATTTCAATATCCATTATACACAATATTTATCTGCTTGGGATGATAAACCTTTTAAAACATACAATAAGCTCATTTATAAGTTAAACAACTGGAAAACTGCAACTTCTACCAAAAGCCTTATTTCTTTAAAGCTTAGAAGAGTATAATTGTTGTAAAACCTGAAGTAGATCTTGAAAAACTTCAATAAAAATTTAACAAGCCTACTAAATACCAAAAAAAAAATTAAAGACAGATTAATTTGTATAGAAAGAGAGTAAATAAAGGTCTCTGCCTTTGTGTCACTGTTTCCTGTGATCCTGTTTTTCACTCTTAGAAATGTCAGTATCACCTATGTTTCTCCAAATAAACACCACTCTGTAGGATCCTTAACAGAAGATTATGAAGTTGTTGTCAGCTTACAATGATCACGGTAATTTAACCACTATTCTAGAACATGCCAATTCAGAAAAGAAAATGTTTTGCTTAGCTATGAAATAGCTGGCATGACTGTTAAGTCTGGTGAGGCTAAACACAAAGGTTACTAAGGTCCTTTCAATACATGCTCCAGATTTATTCCCTTACCAGAAGACAGAAAGTTTGTACAGCTTACCAAAACTTGAAAAAACATAGGTAATTGTGCTCCAGAGAATAGTGGGAAAATGTGAAAGCTGAAGATTTTCAAGCAGATAGTTACAGATGTTCAATACTCAGTATTAGTCTCAATCTCAAATAGGATAATTTCTTTTTTTTAAATTAAAGATTTTATTTATTTCTTTGACAGAGAGAGACAGTGAGAGAAGGAACACAGGCAGAGGGAGTGGGAGAGGGAGAAGCAGGCTTCCCGCTGAGCAGGGAGCCCAATGTGGGGCTCGATCCCAGGACTCTAGGATCATGAACTGAGCTGAAGGCAGACGCTCAACAACTGAGCCACAGGCACCTCAGATAATGTCATTTTTTAAAAAAGATTCTATTTATTTATTTATTTATTTATTTGAGAGAGCAAATGAACAAGCGAGCATGAGAAAGGGGAGGAGCAGAGGGACAGGGACAAGCAGACTCCATGCTCGGCATGAAGCCCAACTCAGGGCTCCATTTCACGACCCCAATATCATGATCTGCGCGGAAATCAAGAGCCCAACAACTGAGCGACCCAGGTGCCCCTCAAATAAGATAATTTCTAATTCTAATACTTACATCAGTTACTTTTTAATACTGTTGTATTAACTAAAAATCTCCCAAACTCTGCTGAATTCCAGTATACAAAAGGTCATAACCTTCTCTGACCTTAGAAATGACTTCACGATTTACCATGTCTGCTGTAAATAGTCCTCATCAAGAATGACAAAGCTCTTATATACTGATAGCTGACCCTTTTTAAAAAAAAAAAAGATTTATTTATTTATTATTTTAGAAAGATTGAGAGAGAGTGGGGGAGGGATACAGGGAGAGAATCCCAAGCAGATCCCCCCATTGAGCATGGAGCCCAAGGTAGGGGTCAACCCCATAACCCTGAGATCACAATGTAAGCTGAAACCAAGAGTCAGATGCTCAACCAACTGTGCCACTCAGGTGCCCCCGACCTCTTTTATTTACACACACACACACACACACACACACACACACGTAAGGGGGAAAGACGGATGCAGAATATGATAGATGGCATGCTAGTTTCTGTGTTCTTAAACAGTATATGCAGAAATGCTTACAAAACCATCGAATAGTTTTAAAAGGATACATAGGAAACTGGTTGCTTCTGAGAAGAGCTGAGAGAGGAAGAAAGGGCTAGGATGGCAAACACATTTCCACTGTATGTCATTTGATTTTTAAACCATGTATTGTATTTTTATAATATTTAATTAAAAAATAAAAAGCATAATATGATGGTTTGAAGTATAGACTTTGGGATTAAACTGCTTTGGTTTGAAATCCAGACTCTGGCACCTAATACCTATTGACCTTGGGCAAGTTATTAAATTAAACTACCTTTGTACCTTGGTTTATCTATAAAATGCAGGTAACAAACTATCTCAAAAAGGATGAACAAATTAGTATTTATGATACACATAAAACAGTACAGATTAATTGGCACAGATTAAGCAGTCATAGAAACATGCATGTATTATACCTGCACACATTTATACATATGCATGTATAGAGATATGTATACATATATCACACATGCACCTTCTAGGGGTTTCTGTCTGTTCTTACCTGCTCAAGCATTCTAGCAAATACATTCCAGCTTCTTCTTCTTTTTTTTTTTTTAAAGATTTTATTTATTTATTTGACAGACAGAGATCACAAGTAGGCGGAGAGGCAGGCAGAGAGAGGCGGGGAAGCAGGCTCCCTGCTGAGCAGAGAGCCCGATGTGGGGCTCGATCCCAGGACCCTGAGATCATGACCTGAGCAGAAGGCAGAGGCTTAACCCACTGAGCCACCCAGGTGCCCCTACATTCCAGCTTCTTTTGATAAATCTAGTATCTTGAAATTTTGACTTAATAATTTGTCATATTTCCTAATGCTAAACAGCTGAATCTACTCTCTACACACACACACACACACAGTTTATGTATACTCTGGGATGATTTCAAAAACCTGCTTTAAAATTTTTTTGCTCCTAGGATGTCTGGGTGCCTCAGTCATTAAGCATCTGCCTTTGGCTCAGGTCATGATCTTAGGGTCCTGGGATTGAGCCCCTGCATCAGGCTCCCTACACTCCTATTCTACCTCTTTAAATTCACAATTTGGCTAAAAGCACAGAATCAATTCTAGGCTGAAAATCAGATACACAGAATTTTGAAGGAATGGCTTCAGTAGAGTCTAGTTTCCATTGTTCCCTTTGGTTAATCTGCTATTCCTTTTTAAAAAATTCATTCAAATATTGTTGATAGACAGTGTTACATTAGTTTCAAGTATTCAACGTAGTGATTTGACAACTCTATACCCTTTGCTACGCTCACGGTAAGTGTAGCTACCACCTGTTACCATACAACGCTATTATGATACCACTATGTTCCTTATGCTGTACCTCTAATCCCTGATTAACTCATTCCATAACTGGAAGCCTGTACTCCCACTCCCTTTCACCCATTTTATCCACCCCCCACCTCTCAGTCTATTACTACTGCTATTCTGCTCCCTGAACTTTGAAGGTAATCTGCTAGCCTTCCCTCCTTCCTCCCAAACCCCTGTCCTTGGGAAGAAACTCTTATTAGAGAGCCTCACTTTATTCATTCATTCAAGAGCAAGTACGAGCAGGGGTAGGGGTAGAGGGAGAAGAAGTGAGAGAATCCCAAGCAGACTCTGCACCGAGTGTGGAGCCTGACTCCACCAGGCTCAATCCCCACAACCCTGAGATCATGACCTGAGATAAAATTAAGAGTCAGATGCTTAACTGACTGAGCCACCCAGGTGCCTCTCGAGAGCCTCACTTTTATCCACTTTTATCCCCGGAAGTTCTAAAATTTGTATGGGAGTTTTTACATTTATTGAGTTAGCCCTTCTCAGTGGTATACCTTTTCTTGTTTTCTTTCTTTTTCTTCTTCTTTTTTTAGTGGTGTACCTTTTCAAACTGAAGTTCCCAATCACCTCAGAAATCACCTCAAGAAAATGTTCTTCTTTTGGATCTTTAGTAACTTTCTCTTCTCATTTTCTCTGTCCTCTCTTTTACTAGATGGATTTTGGCTCTGCTAGACTGGTCCTCAAATTTTCCTACCATGTGTAAGATTCCTCTATTTCATCTTCAAAAACTCCCATCAGCTTTTTCATTTACTGTTGTATTATAATTTCTGGAAGTTTTCTTGCTCTAATTCTTTCTGTTTGATACTGATCTGTCCTGTTCTTTTTATTGTTTTTTTGTTTTTTTTTTAAGAGAGAGAGAGTGCACAGATGGTAGGGGGAGGAGCCCCTGGTCCCTCTCATGACCTTGTTATCATGACCTGAGCAGAAATCAAGAGTTGGACACTTAACCAACTTGTTATTGTTTAATGAATGTGATATTAACAATATTTCTAAGGGTATTAATTTGTTTTGTGTGGGGTTTTTTTTTGAGACTTTCTTTTCCTTTTTGAGACTTTCTTTTCCTTTGTCTTTGCTTTTAACAAGTTCCTATATTTCAATTATTGTTAGGCTTTTTACTCTAGTTTTCATAGTAGAAGTTTAATCAAATCTCTGATAATTGTTGTCACAGTGACTTTGGGCTTGGCCATGCTATCTGCTTTGGCCAATGAAATGTGCACGGACATCAAGTATACCACCATCCATGCAGAAGCTTGAAATGTATCTGTGTGGTTTGTCTCTGTTCCCATCCCTGAGCTTCTGCCCTCTGCCATGGAGAGAACAGCATGCTGCAGATAGTAGCTGCTCACTACCGGTCCTGGAATGAGAAGAGCTGTGAGCTGAGCAGAGCTCTTAAGCAAAGGTGGAGAAAGGCTGCAGGAGTCCTCAGGGCCAGGTGTGAGCAGGAAATATTTGTTGTAAGCCACTGAGATTTGAGATCCCACTCGTGGATTAAAATTATGCATATACTGGGGTGCCTGGGTGGCTCACTGGGTTAAAGCCTCTGCCTTCAGCTCAGGTCATGATCCCAGGGTCCTGGGATCAAGCCCCACATTGGGCTCTCTGCTCAGCGGGGAGCCTGCTTCCTCCTCTCTCTCTGCCTACTTGTGATTTCCATCTGTCAAATAAATAAGAAATCTTAAAAAAAAATTATGCGTATACTTATATATACACACAAGATATTTCTGGAAATATTCACAAGACAATGGAAGTGGAAGATGTAAAAAAAAACCAGAAATCTTAATTTTTGTGTTATATTCTTTGGTATCTTTTAATACATGTTCATGGCAAAACATTTATTTTTATAATAATTTCATCCAAGAAATCCTAGTTAGAAAAAGGCAAAATGAAAGAGCACTGAACCAAAAAATAAAACTCCAATTTAAAATTTTTCTAAAGATCCTATTAAGGCAATATATTACCAGTATAGAAATTATGGAAACTAAAAAATGTATAAATAAGAATAAAAACCATCAATTATGTCAAAAACCAGACGTATCATTTTATTTGTATCATTTTAGAGATATGATTCATCACCCTGTATATGTAATTTTGTATTGTTTTTCAATTTTACATTATAATAAGCACTTCACAATGTTAAGAATTCATTAAGCTCACTTTTAGTTGCTATATATATGTCACCATACTGATGTCATAATTACTCCCTTAGTGCTGAACAAATACATTCATTCTAATTTTTTACTACCTTAAGTAATGTCTCAATAGACATTTCTAGGCATAAAGCATTTCTTGCATTTATGATTTTTCTTTAGGATATATTCCTATTATCAGAATTGCTGGGTCAAAACCATGAACATGTTTAGGCTTTTTTTTTTTTTTAAGATTTTATTTATTCATTTGACAGAGAGAGAGAGATCACAAGTAGGCAGAGAGGCAGGCAGAAGCAGGCTCCCCGCTGAGCAGAGAGCCTGATGTAGGGCTCGATCCCAGGACCCTGAGATCATGACCCGAGCCGAACGCAGAGGCCTAACCCACTGAGCTACCCAGGTGCCCTTGTTTAGGCTTCTGATACATACTGCCAGACTGCCTTCCAAGTACACTGCATGGATTTACAGTCCCACCAGTACTATCAAGGTAGTCACTGATACAAAACAGGCAAAAACTGGTATATCAGTAACTGCTGTTTTCATATTTCTCATTATGAGAGAGCCAAATATCTTGTCACAGGTTTTAGTCATTTGCATTTTTTTCATACAAATTCCCTCTTACTTTTTAACTTTTTATTTTAATTCCAATTAGTTAACACACAGTTTTGTATTAGTTTCCGGTGTACTATATAGTGATTCAACACTTTCATACATCATCTGGTGCTCATCACGACAAATGTACTCCACTTGTTGCTTTTCATTAATCAAAGTCTTAGTGCTTTGCCAACTGATTTGTATATAATTTCTTACACTACATTAAGCTCAGAAAGTCTTCCTTTTTCCTTTGTGCTTTTATACCTAATAACAGAATCTGGATTATGATGATGATGATTTTTTAAGGAGGTGCCACACCCAGTGTGGAGCCCAGGGCCAGGCTTAAAAACTCACGATCCCGAGATCAAGACCTGAGCAGAGATGAAGAGTGAACAAAACCAACTGAGCCAACTCAGACACCCTTACCTAATAATAGTGTTTTATCAACAAATCTTTCCTTCCATGCCCTCACTATACTTTTCTACATCAAAATCAACTGTGGGACATTCATCTCAGAGATTTGGCCTCAATTACTGGAAGATGGAGCTGTGTAATTGTATTTTTAGAAAGGTGAGACTGAAAAGGTGAAAAACAATGCATTATGTTCTAGGGTAGAATGATCATTAGTTTTGGTCTTTCTTCCTGGTGGCCCAAAAGCTGCAATAAACCTCTTTCAAAAGCTCTGTCTTAATATTTAATCTGCTTAAAATGAGGGGAAAAAGGCATACAACAAATTTCTTTGGAAGAAATAAGGTGTCACTATTCATCATGGGATTTTACAAAAGCCACAACTCTTACCTGTTTGGAGAGTACTAGGAAAAGACAAGGTGACTTTTTCATCTTCATTCTGATAGTTAAATCCTGTAGCATGTATTTCTGGAACAGAAATTTAAAAAAAAAAAATTAGTTCAAAAATCTGACTGGACTAAAACAAAATCCAGACTATAGCAATTAATATTTTTCAGGGCAAAATCTCTACTAAAACTAAATATTCTTTTTTTTTTCTTAAGACTTTATTTATTTATTTGACAAAGGGAGAGGGAGGGAGAGAGCACAAGCAGGGGGAATAGCAGAGGGACAGAGAGAGAAGAGGCTCTCCACTGAGCAGGGAGTCCAATGCAGGGCTCCATCCTAGGACCTTGGGATCACGACCTGAGCCAAAGGCAGACACTTAACTGACTGAACACCCAAGCATCCCCCACACTTTTTTCAAGTAAGCTCCAAGCCCAACATGGGGCTTCAACTCAAGACCCTGAGATCAAGAGTCACATGCTCTACCAACTAAGCCAGCTAGGTGCCCCTAAAATTAAATATTCTTAATTGAATAAATTAAGTTTCTATTAACAAAAGTGTCATTTCAAACCAACCTATTTTAGTCCACATCCTAAATTAAATGTGCTCCTGAAACACATTTATACGTGCTGTATTAATTCACAAAACTTTTTTTTCCCATAAAACTTCTATGATACAAGGGAAATAGGGCTACTATAAATTTTCTACCAGATTCCCAGACATGCTTCATTCCTATCTTTTTGCTTTCTAAGTTGCAGTTTTACTCATGAACACTTGAAAGACTGAGCAAATTGCCGAGATTTCAGTGTTAAAGCTGTATCAATGAAAGTTCTGTCCCCCAACCAAAGACAGGTAATAATTCCAACTAAAATACAGATCATCCTTATTTCCAATAAAATTCATTGTTACATTTTACAGAAATAAAGGTGAAAACAGATGTGTGGGTTAAATTAGGCTTCGATTTACTTTCTAGTAGGAGTGAGAAGACATTGCTTATTTGATACTTGAGAATGCTCAGCATACACTTCAGGGAAAGAGCTAGCCTTAATACGCAAATGAGTAGATGCTCAACATCCTGAACCATCAGCGAAATGGAAATCAAACCACAAGGAGACACCACTTCACACCCACTTAGATGACTACAATCAGAAAGACAGATAATGCTAAGTGTAAGGGAGGATGTAAAGACATTGGAACCCTCATACATGGCTGGTAGGAATGTAGAGGCTGGTAGGAATGCTGAATGGTGCAGCCACTTAGGAAAACAGCCCAGGAAGTTCCTCAAATGATTATTAAATGGACTTATCAGAGGGCCCAGAAATCCCACTCTTAGTGGGGATATATAAATCCAAGAGAAATAAAAATGTATGTCGAAAACTTATACACAGATGTTCATAGGAGCATTATTCGTAATAGCCAAAAAGTGGAAACAACCCAAATGTCCATCAAACGATGAACAGATAAAATGTGGTATACAATGGAATACTGCTTGACAAAGAAAAGGAATACCAAGTGTTGATATATACTACAATATTGATAAACCTTGAAAATATTATATCAAGTGAAAGAAACCAGACAAAAAGGCCACATATTTATCAGAAATGTTCAGAATAGGCAAATCTATAAGACAGAAAGTATATTAGTGGTTGCTTAGGGCTGGAAGTTTGAGGTGAAAGGTATTTTCTTTATGGGGTAATGAAAATGATAAAATCTGATCCTGGGGGGTGCCTGGGTGGCTCAGTGGGTTAAAGCCTCTGCCTTCAGCTCAGGTCATGATCCCAGGGTCCTGGGATCGAGCCCCACATCAGGCTCTCTGCTCAACAGGGAGCCTGCTTCCCCCTCTCTCTGCCTGCCTCTCAGCCTACTTGTGATCTCTGTCTGTCAAATAAATAAATAAAATCTTAAAAAGACAAAAATAAAAAAACAAAAACAAAAAAACTGATCCTGGTGATGGCTACACAACTCTATGAATATACTAGAAACCACTGAATTGTACACTTATTTTTTTTTTAAGATTTGAGAGAGACAAATAGCGCATGAGCACATGCACACATGCAGTGAGAGAGGGAGAGAATCTCAAGCAGACTCCAGGCTAAGCATAAAGCCCAACTTGGGGCTCTGTCTCACAACCCTGACATCATGACCGAAGCCAAAACCAAGAGTCAGACACTAACCAACAGAGACATCCAGATGCCCTGATTTGTACATTTTTTAAAAAAAGATTTTATTTATTTATTTGAGAGAGAGAGTGTAAGCACGACTGGGGGGAGGGACAGAGGGGAAGTAGATTCCCTGCTGAGTAGGGAACCCAACAGGAGGCTCAATCCCAGGAACCTGAGATCATGACCTGAGCCAAAGGCAGACATTTAACCAACTGAGCCACCTAGGTGACCCCTGAACTGTATACTTCAAATGAGTGAATTTTATGGTATGTGAATTGTATCTCAATGAAACTGTTTAAGAGAGAAAGGTAGCTTTATTAGTCATGGACTTAAATTTGATATGGATAACAGTGTTTCAGATTTGATAACATTCTATGAGCCAGGCAAGATGCCCACAATTCATTTCTTTTTATGAATCACCCTAAGATTGAATTTTCAATGTTTCTAATACAATTATGGTTCAAAGATCTTTATAAACCTAAATCTTTACAAAACCAATAAGAAACTATAATTTCAGATTTTAAAAGAACTTTAATAAATTATTCCTCATTTTACAGATGAAAAAAATGAGATATCCAAAGTTAATGATTTGCCTAAATTCACACAGCTGGACTAGAATTCAGTTCCCTTCCTATTCCAAAATTCTTTCTACTATCATAAACTAGCTCCTATAAATTTGAAAAGAAACTCATAACTTGGCATATATAGAACACTGATGAAATCACAACTGAAACAATGACTTTTACTCGTAAAAACTCAAGGTTTGCTTTAACTTGATTCCCATATAGAATCATACTTAAGCCTACAGGGAAGCTAAGAATCACCTTAATGAGTAAGAATGTACTTTTCTGACAAAGATATAAAATAGCATTATGGTCTATGATCAAAGACTATCTCCATAAAAGATTATTAAAACTAACTTGTTTTTATAAATGCACAAAAAGTCCTCAAGTTGGTAATGAAGATAAAAAGCCAAAAGAATAGCAGTTTTTACTTTTTTATTTTTAAAAAAGATTTTATTTATTTGAAAAAGTGAGAGAGAGCACACAGAGGGAGAGTGAGAGAGAGAGAAGCAGACTCCCCACTGAGAGAAAGCCCGATGCAGGACTCAATCCCAGATCATGACCTGAGCAGAAGGCAGATGCTTAACCGACTGAACCACCCAGGAGCCCCTATTGTTATTTTATTTTATTTTTTAAGTAGGTTCCATGCCCAATGTGGAGCTTGAACTCATGACCCTGAGATCCAGAGTCACATGTGGGGTACCTGGGTGGCTCAGTCTGTTAAGCGTCTGACTCCTGATTTTGGCTCAGGTCATGATCTCAGGGTTCTGAGATCGAGCCCTGCCTCGAGGTTCATATTCAGCACAGACTACCCAGGATTCTCTCTCTCCCTCTCCTCCTGCTCATGCCCACACGTGTGCTCTAAATAAATAAATAAATAAATAAATAAATAAAATCTTTAAAAAACAAAACAAAACAAACACCTCACATGCTCCACCAACTGAGTGAGCCAGGTGCCTCAAGAATAGCAGTTTTTTTTTTTTAATATAATTTTTATTTTTTTTTTTAATTTGAGAGAGACAGAGAGAATGAGAGAGACAGAGAGAGAGAGAGCATGAGAGGGGAAAGGTCAGAGGGAGAAGCAGACTCCCCCGTGAGCAGGGATCCTGATGCGGGACTCGATCCTGGGACTCCAGGATCAGGACCTGAGCTGAAGGCAGTCACGTAACCAACTGAGCCACCCAGGAGCCCCATGAGAATAGCAGTTTTTAAATTTAAACAATCAAGTATTGTTATTGCTAGATTCCATTCTAGCATATGATTCCAAATATGCACATCAACTCTATTACATGTATATAAAAAAAGAGTAAAATTTCCTCTAAAATTCTCTCTTAGAAAAGAGGGTAGTAATCATATATTTCTTTCTTTCTTTTTTTTTTAATTTGAGATAGAGAGACAGCATGAGTGCACACCTGAGCAGGGAGAGGGACAGAGGGGGGAGGAAGAGGATCAAGCTGATTCTGGACTAAGCACAGAGCCTGTCTTGGGGCTTGATCCCATGACCAGGAGATCACAACCTGAGCCAAAACCAAGAGTCAGATACTTAATCAACTGAGCCACTCAGGTGCCCCATAATCATATATTTGAACTTCTTAAGTTTCTTGTATTATGGAACACCCTTCCAATTACTTTATTAAAAAAAATTTTTTTTTCCAATTACTTCATGTTGAACAACATACTACTTGACAAACATACATTAGATTTTAAAATAACCTTGGTCAATTGTAGCTTTGGATATTCTGTAAATGGCACAAACCAGAAATACATTAATACAGAATTTCTCAAACAAGAAATACAGAATCATCCTAACTGCTTCCCTCCATGACTGTCTCTCATAACACATTCCAAATCAGCAAATTCAGTAGCCTATATCTTTAACTCCAGATTTTTCAATGCCCCCATCACTACAACCCCAGTCCAATGTACCACTATTTCTTTCTAGATCACTATAGTAGCCTCTTAACTAGTCTGTTTCTGCTCTTGCTGCTTTATAACCTATTCTTCACACAGCAGCCAGGGTAATCTGTTAGATCAAAGACTTTAATGAAGTCCCAAAATATTCAGAATGAAAAGCCAGGTCTCCTTGAGGTTGGTAAATATTTTAGAGAGGACCAAAAGATTTCATTAATAGTTACAACTTGTGATTAGGGGCACCTGGCTGACTCAGTTGTTAAGCGGCTGCCTTTGGCTCAAGTCGTGATCCTGGGGTCCAGGGACTGAGCTCTGCACCGGGCTCCCTGCTCAGCAGTAAGACTGCTTCTCCCTATTTCACTCCCCCTGCCTGTGTTCTGTCTTTTGCTGTGTCTGACTCTCCGTCAAATAAATAAATAAATAATCTTTAAAAATTAAAATAAAACTTGTGATTATTGAAGGACACTGTGAAAAAAATGAATAGGCAAATCAAAGATCAAGAGAAAATATTTTACAGAGAATACACCTAAAAACTTCTAAAACTCTATGATAAAAGGACAATTTTATTAAAATACGGGCAGAATACTCAAACAATCTCACAAATGGCCTGCAGAGTTTGAGGAACAATAAAGATACCGGCAGCAAAATATGAGTTGTAGTTATTCTGTACCCTTGATAACATTTTTGTTTTTAATCCCTTTAGATTTATCCATTCTTGTTGGTATGTGGTAGTATATCATTGTGATTTTAATTTGCATTTCCCTGATGACAAACGATGTTGGGCATTTTTTGTTTGGTTTTTGGCCAAATGTAGGCATTCTCCAACTTCAGGGTTTCTACAGCTGCTAAGAAGGTTCTTTCCTCAAATATCTACAAATTTTATGACAGTCACTTCTTTAGAGATCTGTTTCATCACCTTGAAGAACAATCCTCACTCCACATCCTCTTACTGTGGTTTTGAGCACTTATCACAACTTTACATATTTGTTACTGTTTCTCTTTCCAAATCAAATATATGTATCTGGAATGTTGATATTTGATTTTGTCCTCTACCTCCAATGCTAGAATGGTTTCTGACATATCATGTTCAGTCAAATATTAGCAGAATGAATGAATCACTTCAAAAAGCACTACATTAAGTGAGAGTGTCATGAAGATCATCAATACTGGCCATATTAGATATACTAATGAAAACATCACCTTTACTAATGTTATATAAATGGGGACTTATGGCTAGGGATAAAATTCCCAGCTACAACACAGTACACAGATTCAAAATGGGATCTATCTGATACTTTAGAAGATACTGTTTGCTGTGGAACTATTAGACTGTTCAAAGAGGGGTGCGTGGGTAGCTCAGTTGGTTAGGTATCTGCCTTCGACTCAGTTCATGATCCCAGGGTTCTGAGATCGAGCCCTGCATCAGGCTCCCTGTTCAGCGGGAAGTCTGTTTCTCCCTCTGCCCTCAACCCTAACACATGCACGAGCACATGCCCACTCTCTCTCTCTCAAATAAATAAATATGATCTTCAAAATATATAAATGCATATATATATATTTTAGGGAATCCCTGGGTAGCTCCATTGGTTAAGCATCTGCCTTGGGCTCAGGTCATGATCCCAGGGTCTTAGGATCAAGTCTCATAATCGCCTCCTTGCTCAATGAGGAGCCTGCTTCTCCCTCTGACTCCCGCTCCCCCTGCTTGTGTGTTCCCTCCTTCACTCTCTGACAAGTAAATAATCTTTTAAAAATATATTTTTTAAATGAGAGAATAGGAGAGAATATATGATTATTTTAGAAGTCTGAGTCTCTGTTTTCACAGCTATAAAATTAAAATCATTACCTACTTCTTAGTCTTTTGAAGATTATACAACATTCTCATGGGGTGCCTGGGTGGCTCAGTGGGTTAAATATCTGCCTTCGGCTCAGGTCATGGTCTCAGGGTCCTGAGATCAAGCCCCGCATCAGGCTCTCTGCTCAGCGGGGAGCCTGCTTCCCCCCCCACCTCGCCTGCCTCTCTGCCTGCTTGTGATCTCTCTCTGTCAAATAAATAAATAAAATCTTTTAAAAAATTATTTTAAATATAATTGGCACTTTTAATTCTATGGATATAAATATACACATTACGGTATATGCATGTGTGCGTATGTTAGCAGTATACCCAACAAAAGCAAAATTTGAATATAACCAAAGTATGTATAAATTTGTGACAAGAAAACTCTTATACTCAAAACTACTGCAAACAGATAAACTTTGATAATAAAAGTTTACTCATGATAATACAGACCTACAAATTTCATAACAAGATAGACCCTTAAATTGAGTTTTGTTTTTTTTTTAAAGATTTTATTTATTTATTTGTCAGAGAGAGAGAGGGAGAGAGAGCAAGCACAGGCAGACAGAATGGCAGGCAGAGGCAGAGGGAGAAGCAGGCTCCCTGATGAGCAAGGAGCCCGATGTGGGACTCGATCCCAGGACGCTGGGATCATGACCTGAGCCGAAGGCAGCTGCTTAACCAACTGAGCCACCCAGGCGTCCCTTAAATTGAGTTTTAAATGTCATTTTTTAAAATTAAGATATAATTTTGATTATAGGTAAAAAAAACCTATGTCCTATGTATATGCTATGCTATCATTTGTAAGCACACACACGAACACTATACATATGTACATATATAAATATATACAAGTCTGTGAATGCATAGAACATCTGAGGAAGGATACATATGAAACTGGTAACTTTACCTCCTTTACTGAGGGAAGAAAGGAGCCTCAATGTCACTGGTACCCTTTGAATTTTTTTTTAAAAGAGTTTATGTACTGATTTGACAGAGAGAGACACAGCGAGAGAGGGAACACAAGCAGGGGGAGTCGGAGAGGGAGATGCAGACCTCCTGCGGAGCAAGGAGCCCGATGTGGGGCTCAATCCCAGGACCCTGGGATCAGGACCTGAGCTGAAGGCAGACACTTAACAACTGAGCCACCCAGGCGCCCCACCCTTTGAATTTGACATTATGTATATATTAACTATGAAAACTTTTTAAATGTTAAAAAATCTTTTTTAAAGATAACTTCTTTTGAGATCTTGGTCAAATTGTTATAGCAAGCCTATTTAATCAAATAAATCAAATGAATATGTATTCCAGCTCTGGATTTTCCGAGTGTGGTTTATTGGCAAGGTTTATTGACACTCTTGGTTAGGTCTCTAGTGTGGGGCTCCATCCCAGGACCCCAGATCATGACCTGAGCTGAAGGCAGATGCTTAACCGACTGAGCCACCCAGATGCCCATGCTTTTTATGTCTTAAAAGACCTTTATCTAGGGACTCCTGGGTTGCTCAGTTGGTTAAGTGTCTGCCTTCAGTTCAGTCATAATCCCAGGGTTCTGGTATTGAGTCCTGTATCCGGACTCAATTTATGAAACAAAAACAGAGACTCTGCTGTCAAAAGATTCATACTAAACAGTACAAAATGTATTCTTCAAACATAAAAGAGAATGATTCTAGAAGGACTGCTGGAATGAAGAACAACAAAAACAGCAAATATTTGGGTAAAGCTAAATAAACATTATACTATATAACACAATAATAACATCTTGTGACTTAAAAAATAAATAAATAAAAATAGGGGCCCCTGGGAGGCTCAGTCCGTTGAGCATCTGCCTTCAGCTCAGATCATGATCCTGGGGTTCTGGGATCGAGACCCACGTTGGGCTCTTTGCTCAGCGGGAAGTCTACTTCTCCTTTTCCCTTTCCCTCTGCTCCTCACCCCATTCATGCCCCCCTCAAATAAATGAAATCTTGAAAAAATAAAAATAAAATAAAATATGAAAATAACAAAATATATAGAAGAAAATTAAACTATAACACAATGACAGCATGTAAATCCAATGGAGAATCATGGAGATTACATGCTCCTAAGATCTTTGTAGTATTCAGGAGAGATGTAAAATGATCAATTGACACTGGATTTTCTGAAGTCAGAGATGGCTGTTTTAATTCTTAGGATACTGACATATACCCAAAACAACAACAACAACAAAAATAGCTTAAGGTACTTCTAATTAAGGGGCGCCTGGGTGGCTCAGTCAGATAAGCACCAGGCTTATGATCTTAGGGTTGTGAGACTAAGCCTCACATCGGGCTCTTAAGCTGAGCCTGCTTAAGATTCTCTCTCTCTGGACATCTGGGTGGCTCAGTGGGTTGGGCCTCTGCCTTGGGCTCAGGTCATGATCTCACGTCCTGGGATTGAGGCCCGCATTGGGCTCTCTGCTCAGCAGGGAGCCTGCTTCCCCCTTTCTCTCTGCCTACTTGTGATCTCTCTCTCTGTCAGGTGGATAAATAAAATCTTTAAGAAAAAAAAAAAAAAGATTCTCTCTCTCTCCCTCTGCCCCACCCTTCCTCTCCCTCTCTTAAAAAAAAAACCATAAACATAAAACAAAAAACCTTTATAATTAAAAGACTGAGAAAGCATATAAAATACAGTAGATTTAAAGACAGGTAACAACAATTATATTAAATATAAATGGATAAGATGCTTTACTTAGAAGACGAAGATTTCCAGATTAGAACTAAAAGTAAAAAGAGTACAATGAGCTGTTTACATGAGCTATATCTACAACATAATAATTCAGAGAGGTTAAAGGTAAAGAATTTGAAAAAAAAATGTGACATGCAAACACTAACCAATAACTCATAAAACAAGCAGGAAAAAAATCAGTAAAAATAAAGATTTAAACAGAATTAACAAACTTGATTTAGTAAGACATATGTATTACATATGTAAACATTATATCCAACAATTAAAAATCACACCCTTTTCAAGCATACACAAGCATTTAAAAAATGACCATATCTTAGGCCATAAAGCAAAAGCAAGTCTTAAATCCCAAATGACAAAATCATATACAGGTATATCTCATTTTATTGTGCTTCACAGATAATGTGTTTTCTTTACAAATTGAAGGTTTGTGGCAACCCTGTGTCGAAGTCTACTGGTGCCATTTTTCCCCAAAGGCATTTGCTCATTTCATGTTTCTGTATCACATTTTGATAATTCCCTAAGTATTTCTGAACTTCTTATCATTTTATTTGTTACAATGATCTCTGATGTTACCATGGTAATTGTTTTGGGGTACCATGAACTGTGCCCATATAAGACTACAAACTTTATAAATGTTGTATATGTTCTGAATGCAGATGTGATGTAAATAGCAAAAGAACTAGAAGAGGTTCCTGAAGATATGACTCAACTACTATAATCTCATGATGAAATGTGAACAGCTGAAGAGTTCCTTTTTACGGATAAGCAAAGAAAGTGGTTTCTTGAGTTAGAATCTATTCCTGGTGAAGACACCTTGAAGACTGTTGAAATAACAAAGATTTAGAATATTACATAGACTTCACTGATAAAGCAACAACAGGATTTGTGAGGACTGACTCCAATTTTGAAAGAAGTTCTATTCTGGGTAAAATGCTATCAAACAGTATCACAAGCTACAAAGAAAGTATTCATAAAAGGAAGAGTCAACTGATGCAGCACACTTATTTTATTTTAAGATAATTCAACAGCCGGGGTGCCTGGGTGGCTCAGTCTGGTTAAGGGTCCAACTCTTGATTTCAGCTCAGGTCATGGTCTCAGGGTCATAATATTAGGCCCCACATCAGACTTCAGGCTCAGTGTGGCATCTGCTTGAGATTCTCTCTCCCTTTCTCCCTGTGCCCCTCCCCCTGCTCACATTCTCTCTCTCTCTAAATAAAATCAATAAAATCTTTAAACTAGAAAAGCTCCAGGTACATCTAAATATTCCCTGGATCAGAAATCAGAAAATATTCTTAACTGAATGATAAAGATATTATATGTCAAAAAATGTGGAAGCAGATCAGTAGTTGCCTGGAAATGGGGGAGAACAAGAAGAATGGATCCCAAAGGGGCATGAGGAAACATTGTGGGAGTGATGGATATGTTCATTACACTCAAATACTGTGTATTTGTGCATAACCTTATGGAAACTTAACTATTTATCAGAATCTTTCATTATCATTCAAATCCAACTAAAGTGAAAGTGAAAGAATGCAAGTATGTACAATTACAAACTTCATGTTTTTTTTTTAATCTCTGACTTGTACTAAAAAGGAATAAAAGGGTTGACTAACAGTATCATTTATTCCTTCTTATGCAAGGATATATTCAATCTGATGTCAGTTTGAACTGTGTTTACAAATTACTTATTTTAAAATGCATGTATTTTGCATAAAAAGTAGATTCATAGATAAATTCAGAAATCCCAGTAAGATCAGGAATTAGAAATTTAAGACTTTAATCTTTAAGATTTTTTTTTTTAATTTTTTATTTATTTGACAGATCACAAGTAGGCAGAGAGGCAGGCAGAGAGAGACAGGAGGAGGCAGGCTCCCTGCTGAGCAGAGAGCCCGATGCGGGACTCGATCCCAGGACCCCGAGATCATGACCCGAGCCGAAGGCAGAGGCTTCAACCACTGAGCCACCCAGGCGTCCCATTTTTTTTTTTTTTAAAGTCTTGTCTGCTTTTTTTTTTTTTTAAAGATTTTATTTATTTATTTGACAGAGAGAGATCACAAGTAGACAGAGAGGCAGGCAGAGAGAGAGAGGAGGAAGCAGGCTCCCCGCCGAGCAGAGAGCCTGATGCGGGGCTCGATCCCAGGACCCCGAGATCACGACCTGAGCCGAAGGCAGAGTCTTTAACCCACTGAGCCACCCAGGCACCCCAAGGGAGAGATTCTTAAGCAGGCTTCATGCCCAGGGCAGAGCCCAACACATGGTTCAGTCTGGCGACCCTGATCATGGCCTGACCCAAAAATCAGGGATTGAATGCTCAACAGACTGAACCACCAGGCATCCCATGAATAGTCTGATGGGTATATAAAATGATGCAACCTTTTAGAAAGGATATTTGATAATACTATCTACAGCAGAAAATTTAATCTATGTTAAAAATTTAAAACAGAACTCACTTTTGATGTAATTTATAACTCTATTCTCATTGGTGCACAAAAGATGTCCTTTGCACTACTGTTCACAACAGTCAAATAAGGGAATGATGATGTGTGTTAAGAAATGGCTTTAGAAGGGGTGCCTGGGGGCTCAGTCGTTAAGTGTCTGCCTTCAGCTCAGATCATGATTTCAGGGTCCTGGGATCGAGCCCCGCACCAGGCTCCCTGCTCAGCAGACAGCCTGCTTCTCCCTCTCCTTCTGCTGCTCCCCCTGCTTGTGCCTTCTCTGTCTCTGTCTCTCTCTCTCTCTTTCTCTCATATCAAATAAATAAATAAAATCTTTTTTAAAAAATGGCTTTAGGGGAATGCCTGGCTAACTCAATGGGAGAGTATGTAACCCTCTCCCACTCAGGATCATGAGTTCGAGCCCCAGGTTTGGGGTAGAGATTACTAAAAAAATAAATAAACTTAAATGCCTGAAGGAAAGGAAGAAGGGAAGGAGGGCGGGCTTTAGGCATGCCTGGCTGGCCCAGTCAGGACAGCATGTGACTCCTGATCTTGGGGTCATGAGTTCAAGACCAACCCTGCCCACAGAGCCTACAGGAAAGAAAGCAAGAAAGAAAGAAAGAAAGAAAGAGAGGGATGGAGGGAGGGAAGGAGGGGAAGAAAGAAAGAGAAAGAGAAAGAAAAAAGAAAGGGAAAGGAAAGGAAAGAAAGAAATGGCTTTGTAAAATGACAGATATATATTAGGTCTTTATGAGAAAGATTGGAGTATACGGTCTAAAAAAGTGCAAACCACATTAGGTTAAAGGAGCAAGTTGCAAAACATTTTATATCACAATCTCACTTCTGTGATTAAAGGCAAAAATTTGCATGTATGAGAGAATTCATATCAGATTATTAACAGTAGCTACTTCTGGGACTGGAGGGGTAGGTGGTACAATCAAGGCAGGAGAAAAGAGGACTTCTTATATTCTATACTGCTTGATTTTATGACAACAAACATGTATTTCTTTTATAATTAAAAAAAATAAGCAAAACAATGTATTAAATACCATGCAATGAAGATAACCTGTAACTTTTATAATTCTTCACATTTTAAAAAGAATTCCTATAAAATGTTTACAAAAGTATTTTAAGCTTTAATAACACTCTTCAGATCATTAAACCATCATCTTAATACCTGCTAATGATAATGCGTATCTGGTTTAAGGCCAGTAACTGTCATACTTACAAACAGTTCAATGAAATAACATTTTCTACTATAGATCTCATAATGAATTATGTTTCACCTTTTTTTTTTTTTTTTTTAAAGTAAGCTCTACATCCAACATGGTACTTGAACTCACAACCCCAAGATCAAGAGTTGCATACTCAATGGACTGAGCTAGCCAGGCCCCAATTATGTTTCACACTTTTTTTTTTTTTAAGGTTTTGCTTATTTATTTGACTAGAGATAGATATCACAATTGGGCAGAGAGGCAGGCAGAGAGAGAGAGGGAAACAGGCTCCCTGTTGAGCAGAGAGCCCGATGCGGGGCTTGATCCCAGGTCCCTGAGATCATGACCTGAGCCGAAGGCAGAGGCTTAACCCACTGTGCCACCCAGGCGCCCCATATGTTTCACATTTTTAAATGATGCATCTAGACTTCTGCTTCTGGCTATGACAGCTTAGGTGGTATCAGAACAATTATAAAAACCAGATTAAAAAAAATTTAAGTGTTTGAATGGGAATCACAAAAAGATCAGCTCTATGTTCATGGGTTCCTTATTCCCTTGCTGCATTTTCTGACTTCAAAGCAGAACACAGAGGCTAATGAAGAAAGAATAATCATAAAGCTTGCAGTTGTCTTGCGGGGCTGATGACACAAAAATTGGAATTCAGGCTACCAAAGCTGCCAGGATTCAAATGGCCAACATCCCAGAGAAATGGAATGACAGATAAAGTCTAACATTCTTCATTCAAGACATTTTCTGACTTTTCCTTCAAGACATTTGCTGACTCCTAGATTTCAGCAGTTTTATGATGGGAGGGAACTAAATACTGGATTTCAGGGCCCAGAAGGGAAGTGAAAACCTCAGTAAACACCCTTGACCAAACTACAAACCAGGAATAAGAACAGCTTGGAAAAAACAAACAGATTCAACCGGATCAAGACAATCTCACTTAATGAAAGAATGAAAGCTTTCTCTTTCAGATCAGGAATAAAACAGGATGCCTGCTTTTGCCACTTCTAATCACATAGTACTAGAAGTTCTAGTCAGAGTAATTAGGCAAGAAAGAGAAATAAAAAGCATTCAGACTGCAAAGGAAAAGTAAGTTATCTCTGTTCACAGACAAAATACAAAAATCTTATATGTAGGAAAATCTCAAGGTTCCCCCCTGCCAAATTGTTAGAATAAATGAATTCAGCAAAGTTGTAGGATACAAAATCAATGTACAGAAATCAGTTGCGTTTCTATACACTAACAATGAACAACTTCAAAAGGAAATTAACAAAACCATTCCATTTGCAATAACATCAAAAATAATATACTCAGGAACAAACTTAACTATGGAAGTGAAAGACTTGTACACTGAAAACTAAAAAATGTTGTTGAAAGAAGTTAAAGAAGATAGAAACAAACAACAAATAGAAAGACATCTTTGGGGGCGCCTGGGTGGCTCAGTGGGTTAAGCCTCTGCCTTCGGCTCAGGTCATGATCTCAGAGTCATGGGATCGAGCCCCACATCAGGCTCCCTGCTCAGCAGGGAGCCTGCTTCCCCCTCTCTCCCTCTGCCTGCCTCTCTGCCTACTTGTGATCTCTGTCTGTCAAATAAATAAATAAAATCTTTAAAAAAAAAAAAAAAGAAAAAGAAAGACATCATTTGTTTATGGATTAGAAGTCAGTATTAAGAGGTTCATAATATCCATGGGGCAGGGCAGCCCAGCTGGCTCATTTGGCAGAACATGCAACTCTTGATCTCAGAGTTCTGGGTTTGAGCCCCATGTTGGGTGCAGAGATTACTTAAAAAATGTTTTAAAACTTAGGGCTTGTGGGTGGATCCATCGGTCTGCATCCAAATCTTGGTTTCAGCTCAGGTCATGATCTCATGGGTTATGAGACTGAGCCCTGAGTCAGGCTCCATGCCCTGCAAGGAGTCTGCTTGACAGTCTCTCCCTCTGTCCCTCACCCCACTCAGGATCGCTTCTCGCTCTCTCTCTCTCTCTCTCTCTCAAATAAATAAATAAAATCTTTAAAAATTTTTAAAAACTTAAGAAAAAGTTCATAATATCCAAAGCAATCTATAGATTCGGTACAATCCCACTCAAAAACCCAACGTTTTTTGCAGAAATTTAAAAGTCCACCGGAAGTTCATATAGAATCTCAGAAGTCACTTTAGAGCCAAAACAATTTTTTTTTTTAAAGATTGTTTTCATATATTTGATAGAGAGAGAGCACAAGTAGGGGGAGCAGCAGCAGCAGGAGGACCCCACCAAGCAGGGACCCGATGAGGAGCTCGATCCCAGGTCCCCAGCATTACGACCTGAGCCAAAGGCAGACACTTATCAATTGAGCCACCCAGGTGCCCCCAGAGCCAAAATAATCTTGAGAAAAGAACAAAGTTTCACATTTCCTGATTACAAAGGTAAAATAATAAAAAAAAGTGTGGTACTGGTTATATATCCAGAATATATTTAGAACTCCTATACTCAACAATAAAAAAGCAAAAAACCCAATTAAAATATGGGTAATGGGATGCCTCGGTAGCTCAGTCAGTTAAGCATCTGACTCTTGATTTCAGCCAGGTCATGATTTCAGGGTCCTGGGATCAAGCGCCATACTGAGCTCCATGCTCAGCAGGAAGTCTGTTTCTCTCCCCGTCTCTCTCTCCTTCCTTCCCACTGCATACATGCACATACTTCCTCTCTCTAAAATAAATAAATAAATAAAATCCTTTTTTTTTTTAAGATTTTATTTATTTATTTGACAGATAGAGATTATATGTAGGCAGAGAGGCAGGCAGAGAGAGACAAAGGAGGAAGTAGGCTCCCCGCCAATCAGAGAGCCCGACGTGGGGTTTGATCCCAGGACCCAGGATCATGACCCGAGCCGAAGGCAGAGGCTTTAACCCACTGAGCCACCCAGGCACCCCAATAAATAAATCTTTTTAAAAAATGGACAAAGGACTTAGACATTTTTCCTAAGATATATAAATGGCCAATAAGCTCATGGAAAAATCACTAATCATTAGGGAAATACAAATCCAAGCCACGAGGAGACACCACTTCATCCCTATTAGGATGGCTACTAACAATAGAAGAAAATAACAAGATATAACAGATGTGGAGAAACTGGTACCCTTCTGTACAATTGATGGGAATGTAAAAAGGTGCAGCTGCCACAGATAAAAAGTATGGTGATTCTTCAAAAAATTAAAAATAAAACTAACCATATGATCCAGCCATTCCATTTCGGGTATATATTCAAATGAAGTGAAATAGTCTCAAGGAGATATTAGGACACCCATGTTGACAGCAGCATTACTCACAACACTTAAAAGGCGGAAACAACCGGGAAAGCCTAGGTAGTACAGCCGGTTAAGTGTCCAACTCTTGGTTTCGGTTCAGTTGTGACCTCAGGGTCATGGGACTGAGCCCTGTGTTGGGCTCCATGCTCAGTACGGTCTGCTTGAGATTCTCTCTCTCTCTCTCCCTTGGCCTCTGCCCCTGCCTATTCGTAGTGCATGCTCTTTCTCTAAAATAAATAACTGTATCTTAAAAAAAAAAAAAAAAGGTTTCACTGACATGCAAATGGATAAACAAAATGTGGTATATACATACAATGGAATATTATCCAGCCTTAAAGGAGAAATTCTGAAACAAGCTACAACATCGATGATCTTGAACATTATGCTAAATGAAACAAGTCAATTATAAAATGGCAAATACTGTATGATTCCACTTAAATGAGATATCTAGAATAGCCAAATTCATAGAAACAAAATGGAGCATAATGGTGTAGAATGATGGTTGCCAGGGGCAGAGGGATGGGAAGAATTAGTTATTTTAATGGATACAGAGTTCGGTTTTCTAAGATGAAGAGTTCTACAGATGGGTGGTAGTGATAGTAGCTCAATAATGTGAATATGTACCAATGAATCATACAATTATAAATGATTATGATGGTAAATTACATGTTACCATCTTACATTATATGCATTTTACCACAATTAAAAGAAAAACTGATCTGGCTGTATTCTGTCTGTCCTCTCCCCCTAAGGAAACAGAGAATTAAATTTTTCTCTAGAAAGAGCTAAAGTTTAGTAGAAACTCCTACAATCTGAGACAAATTAAGAAAGATCTGAGTATGTAGAAAAATATATATTCTTCATGAATGAGAAGGTTCAATCTGCTCTCCCCAATGGACTCAGTGCAATACCTATAACAATACCAGCAGGTTTTATTGTAGGACTTGACAAGCTGATCCTAAAATTCATATGAAAATTAAAGGGACCCAGAATAGGCAAAATCATTTTTTAAAAAGAACAAAGATAGAGGACTTATATTACCTAATTTCAAGACTTAAACAGAACAGAACAGAGAGTGCAGAAGTTCGATAGGGAAAGAGTTATCTTTTTATTTTTTTATTTCTTTAAAAGATTTTATTTATTTATTTGACAGAGAGCGACACAGCAAGAGAGGGAACACAAGCAGGGGGAGTGGAAGAGGGAGAAACAGGCTTCCCACTGAGCAAGGAGCCCAATGAGTGACTCGATCCCAGGACCCTGAAATCATGACCTGAGCTGAAGGCAGACACTTAATGACTGAGCCACCCAGATGCCCCAAGAGTAATCTTTTTAACACATGGCGCTACAAAAAGTGAACAGCTATACAGCAGTAAATAATTAAGAAACACACAGAACCTCTACCCTTATATCTCATACCATATACAAAATTTAACTCAAAATAGATCAAAGGCCTAACTGTAAAAATTTAAATTATAAAACTTCTAGAAGAAAACACAGAAAATATTCTCAATGTTCTTAAATTTTGTAACATCTTAAATGGGATACCAAAAAATGACTAGGAAACGCATGGATGGCTCAGTCAGTTAAGTGTCTGCCTTTGGCTCAGGTCATGATCCCAGGGCCCTAGGATGGAGTCCCTCATCTAGCTCCTTGCTCAGCGGGGAGCCTGCTTCTCCCTCTGCCTGCCACTCCCCCTGCTTGTACTCTCTGCTCTCTGACAAATAAATAAATGAAATCTTTGAAAAATACATGACAATAAAAGAAAAATTCAATCAACAGAATTCATCAAGGTGCTCGGCTGGCTCAGTCAATAGAACATGTAACATTTGATCTCAGGGTTGTGCCCCACATTCAGAGTAGAGTTTGCATACATACATACAGACATGCATAAATTGGAATTCACTGAAATTGAAAACTTATATTCATCAAAAAAAAACCACTAACAAAAATGAAAAGGCAAGCCACAACACTGGGAGAGAGTATTTGCAAAACTATTTGACCAACAAACGCTTGTATCTGGAACATATATAGAACTCTTAAAATGCACTAAGAAGATAAACAAACCCCCCAGACAAATGGCAAAGGTTCTGAATAGACAGTTGACCAAAGAAGAGATAAGGATGGTAAGTAAATAAGGGCATGAAAAGATGTTTGACATCATTAGCTATTAGGGAAATGTAAATTAAAACCGTAACAAGATACCATTAGATAATCACTCGAATAGTTAAAATTAAAAAGTGTTAGCATTTAAAAATAACAAGGATATGGAGCAACTGGAACTCTCAAACACAGTTAATGAGAAAATAAAATGGTACGGGGCACCTGGGTGGCTCAGTGGGTTGAGTCCTCTGGGTTCAGCTCAGGTCATGATCCCAGGGTCATGGGATTGAGCCCTGCATGGGCTCTCTGCTCGGCAGGGAGCCTGCTTCCCCTCCCCCTCTGCCTGCCTCTCTGCCTACTTGTGATCTCTCTCTCTGTGTCAAATAAATAAATAAAATCTTAAAAAGAAAAGAAAAGAAAAGAAAATGGTACAACCACTTTAGAAAACTGGTAGTTTCTTTAAAAATTCTCCATTTAGGGACGCCTAGGTGGCTCAGTTGGTTGGACGACTGCCTTCAGCTCGGGTCATGATCCTGGAGTCCTGGGATCGAGTCCCACATCGGGCTCCCAGCTCCACAGGGAGTCTGCTTCTCTCTCTGACCTTCTCCTCGCTCATGCTCTCTCTCACTGTCTCTCTCAAATAAATAACTAAAATCTTAAAAAAAAAAATTCTCCATTTACCATATGATGCAGCCATTGTATTCCCAATTATCTACCCAAAGAAATGAAAGCATATGCCCACAAAAAGGGCACAGATTGCTTGTATATTTTTAAAACACAACCTTTTATATTGGAAATAAAAATAAAATTGCCAGAATTTCTGGTCTTGCATACAATAAGTTCAAAAGTTGCCACTCCATCCTACCAACAAGTAAAAAGCTAAAACTGAAAAATCAACAACTCTCCTTAGATCTGTCAGAGACGTGAGGTCACAAGATAAACCACTGTTAGCAGATACAAAGAATCACAACTTACTTGAGCAAAAACCCACAAGCAAAAACTACCTCTAGCAACCACTGCTGGGGTCGGAAGACCTGGGCAGTAACTGGTGAAGTGCAGGAGGCTCAGTGTGGACAAGTCTGAAAGTTAAAAATTCCAGGAGATGGGGCCCCTGGGTGGCTCAGTCAGTTAAGCATCTGCCTGCAGCTCAGGTCAGGATCTCAGGGTCCTGGGATGAAGTCCCTATATCAGGCTCCCTGCTCAGGGGGGAGCCTCCTCCTCTCTCTGCCTGCTGCTCCCCCTGCTTGTGTGCATGTGCATGTACTCTCAGTCAAATAAATAAAATCTTTTAAAATATGGGTAAAAATTCCAGGAGAACCGGTCATGGGGGGACTCCCCCGACAGTCTTGTGAGTTTTACCTCTGAGAGTTACCAGGTCCTAACAGTGAATATCAGAGAAAAATCCCCTCATGCTTCTGGCAGGAGGAGAGAAAAAGGAGTATTCTGAAATATGATAGGGCGTTCTGTTCTCAACAAAACCTGCCTTCAAGAAAAACTATTTTACCAGAGCTTAACCTGCTGGGTTTTGTCTGAGCCTAACCTACTTGGGGAAAGGGAAAGAACAAACTCCAGCGCCACCAGCCATCCTGTCCCACCAGCGGGGGAGAAAACCTGAAAATACTGGTGAAGTTCACAGACCAGAGACACCAAAAGATTGAGACCTAGTAAGAGATTCATACATACTCCCCTTACCCCTTCACCTCACCATAGCATTATTAAAGGCCTATTTTACTGTAGTTCCTTTTATCCAGTACATCATGTCTGCTTCTCAAAAAAATACCAGAAAGCATACTAAAAGGCAGAAAATGCAATTTGGAGACACTAAACAAGCATCAAAAGCAGAGTCAGTTATGGCGGGAATGTTGTAACTCTCAGACTAGATTTTTAAAACTATGATTAATATGTTAAGATCTTAAATGAGAAAATAGACACATCAAGAAGGGATTGATAATGCAAGTAGAGAGAGATTCTTTTTTTTTTTTTTTTAAAGATTTTATTTATTTATTTGACAGAGAGAGATCACAAGTAGACGGAGAGGCAGGCAGAGAGAGAGAGAGAGAGAGGGAAGCAGGCTCCCTGCTGAGCAGAGAGCCCGATTCGGGACTCGATCCCAGGACCCTGAGATCATGACCTGAGCCGAAGGCAGCGGCCTAACCCACTGAGCCACCCAGGCGCCCCTAAAAAAGAATTTTAAAAAACGACAGAAATTAAAAGCATAGTAACAGAAATGAAGAATGCCTTTCATGCACTAATTGTTAGACCGCTCAAGGCTGTACAAACAATCTCTGAGCTTGCAGACATCACAAAAGAAACCTCCAAAACTGGGGGGGGGGGGAGGGGGAGACTGGGGGGTGGGAGGGACCAGAACAAAATATCCAAGAAAACTACAAGAAGTATAACATATACACAATGGGATGACCAGAAGGACAAGAAAAAGAAAGGAACAGAAGCAATATTTGGAGCAATGATGGCTAAGAATGCCCCCAAATTAACATCAGACACCAAACCACAGATCCAGGAAGCTCAGAGAAAACCAAGTAGGATAAATGCCAAAAACTCCAAACGTAAGCATACCATATTCAAACTTTGGAAAAATCAAACATAAAGAAAAAGTCTTGAAAGAAGCCAGGAGAAAAAACACTTTATCGAGAGCAAGATAAGAATTAAATTCAACTTCTCAGAAACCACGCAAGCAAGAAGACAATGGAATGAAATATTTAAAGGGCTGAGAAAGAAAAACTAACTAGAATTCTGTATCCTTCAAATTGATCCTTCAAAAGTGAAAGAGAATGTTCCTCTCAATCTTGCTGTGAACCTAAACTGCTCTGAAAACATTAAGTCTTCAAAAAAAAAAAAAAAAAAAAAATGGGGAGAGGAGCACATGGGTGGCTCAGTTGTTAAGCGTCCAACTCTCAGCTCGGCTCAGGTCATGATCTCAGGGTCGTAAGACATAGCCCCACATGGGGCTCCATGCTCAATGTGTAATCTGTTTAAGATTTTTTCCCCTCCCTCCCACTCTGCTCCTCTGCCTGCTCATGTTCTCTCCCTCAGATAGATAAATAAATAAATAAAATACATCTTTTTAAAAAGTGGGGAGAAATAGACTTTTGTCAGACAAACAAAAATTGGGGGAATTTGTTGCAAGTAGATATGCTTTTGCAAGATATGTTAAAAGAAGTTCTTTAGAGAAAAGGAAAATGACACAGATTAGAAACTTGGATCTACATAAAGAGAGAGCATCAGAGAATGAATAAAAGAAGGTAAAATAAAAATGTTTATGTTTGTGGGGCGCCTGGGTGGCTCAGTGGTTAAAGCCTCTGCCTTCGGCTCAGGTCATGATCCCAGGGTCCTGGGATCAAGCCTCACATCGGGCTCTCTGCTCGGCAGGGAGCCTGCCTCTTCCTCCTCTCTCTCTCTGCCTGCCTCTCTGCCTACTTGTGATCTGTCTGTCAAATAAATAAAAATCTTAAAAAAAAAAAAGTTTATGTTTGTTATTTTTAATTGATCTAAAAGGTAACTGTTTTAAGTATCAATAGTAACAATGTATTTGATTATGTTGGCTTCTGTGTATGTTTATGCATAAGTGAAATGAATGACAGCAATGAAACAAAGGATGGCAGGAAGAAACTGGTCATATTTTGTTATTATAAGGTACTTGGTACTATTTGTGAAGCATTATGGTACTATCCGAAAGTGACTGGATTAATTACAAATATATATTGCAAACATAGGGCAACCACTAAAAAAACCTTTTCAGATTAAAAGTAAAGGAACAGAAAAAGATATACTAACACTAATCAAAAGAAAGTGGGAGTAGCTGCATTAATTTCAGACAGCAGACTTTAAAGCAAGAGAAGTTAAAAGGAACGTTACATAATGAGAAGGGGGGCAATACTCCAGCAAGACATAACAATTCTTTTTTTTTTTTAAGATTTTATTTATTTATTTGACAGACAGAGATTACAAGTAGGCAGAGAGGCAGTCAGAGAGAGGAGGAAGCAGACTCCCTGCTGAGCAGAGAGGCTGATGTGGGGCTCGATCCCAAGACCATGGGATCATGACCTGAGCCGAAGGCAGAGGCTTTAACCCACTGAGCCACCCAGGCGCCCCAAGACGTAACAATTCTTAATGTGGATGCATCTAATAATAAAGCATCAAAATACATGAGGCAAAAACTGACAGAATGGCAAGGAGGAACAGATGAATCTACTATTAGAGCTGGAGACTTTAACAGCCTTCTATCGGAAATAAACAAATTCAGCAGCAGAAATCTGTAAGGATATATTTGAACTCAATAGCACCACCAACCAATTGGGTATCTGTTGACAATTTCATCAAACAACAGCTTGTGTTACACATTTTACTCAAGCTCATTTGGACCATTCAACAAGACAGACCATATTCTTGGTCACAGACACACTTGAACTAATTTAAAAAAAAAAAAAAAGAAAGAAAGAAATCATAAAATGTCTGCTCTCTGACCACAAAGGAATTAAACTAGAAATCAGTAACAGAACTACAGCTGGAAAAATCCTCAAACAATTAGAAATTAAATAATTATAATACTTCTATTTTTTTTTAAGATTTTATTTCTTTATTTGACAGAGATCACAAGTAGGCAGAGAGAGAGGAAGGGAAGCAGGCTCCCTGCTGAGCGGAGAGCCCAATGTGGGGCTGGATCCCAGGACCCCAGGACCATAACCCGAGCGGAAGGCAGAGGCTTTAACCCACTGAGCCACCCAGGCGCCTCTATAATACTTCTAAATAACACATAGGTCAAAGAAGAACCCTCAAGAGAAATCTTTAAATATTTTTAACTCAACGAAAATGAAAATACAACTTGCAAAGTTTGTGAGATTCAGGGAGAGCGGTGTTTATAGGGAAATTTACAGTACTGCAACCCTATACCACAAAATCAATCATCTAGGGGTACCTGGCTGGCTCAATCAGTAGAGCTTAAGATCTAGCCCCACAGGGCATAAAGCTTACTTCAAAATTAAAAATAAATCAAATAAATTATCTAAGCTTCCATCTTAGGAAACTAGAAAAAGAACAAATTAAATCCAAAATAAGCCACAGGAAAAAAAAAATAATTAAAATTAGAGCAGGGGTGCTTGGTTGGCTCAGTTGGTTAAGGGGCTGCTTTTGGCTCAGGTCATGATCCCAGGGTCCTGGAATTGAGCCCCTCGTCAGGCTCCCTGCTCAGTAGGAAGCCTGCTTTTACCTCTCCCACTCTCCCGGCCTGTGTTCCCTCTCTCACTGTCTCTCTCTGTCAAATAAATCAATAAATAAAATCTTAAAAAAAAAAAAAACCAACAAAAACAAAAGTTGATTCTTTGGGGAAAAAAAAAATCAACAAAATCAATAAGCCTCAAGCCAGGTTAAGAGAAAAGGGAGAAAACACAATTACTAAAATCAGGAGCCTAGATGGCTCAGTCAGTTAAACCTCCTGACTCTTGGTTTTCGCTCAAGTCATGATCTCAAAGTCATGGGATCCAGCTCCGCACCAAGCTCCATGCTCAGCATGGAGTCTGCTTGGGAGTCTCTCTCTCTCTCTCTCTCCCTCTGCCCCTCCCGTCCCCTTTCTCTCTCTAAAGTAAATAAATCTTTTTTTTTTCTTTTTTTAAAGAACTGAAAGAGAGAACATCACTACAGATCCCATGGACATTAAAAAAATGATACAGGAGGGGCACCTGCGTGGCTCAGTCAGTTAAGCCACCAATTCTTGATTTTGGTTCAGGTCATAATCTCAGGGTCATGATAATAGCCCTGTATTGGGCTCTGTGCTGGGCATGGAGCCTACTTAAGAGTCCCTCTCATTCTGCCTCTCCCCCCACTCAAAAAAATGAATAAGTTAAATTAAATTTAAAAATAATACAGGAATATTATAAACAAATCTCTGCCCCAAATCTAAAAACCTCAATCAAATGGACCAATTCCTTGAAACACACAATCTACTAAAACACAATCTACTAAAACTAAAAGAAGAAGAAAACAGATAACCTAAATAGCTATGTATCTTTTAAGGAAGTTGAATCAGGGCGCCTGGGTGCTTCAGTTGGTTGAGTGTCTGACTCCTGGTTTCAGCTCAGGTCATCTTAGGGTGGTGAGTTCAAGCCCTATATTGGGCTCCACATTCAGTGGGGAGTCTGCTTTAGATTCTCTCTCCGCCCCTCCCCCACCCACTCATAAGCACATGCTCTCTAAAATAAATAAATAAGTCTTTAAAAATTAAAAAAAAAAAAAAGAAGAAGAAGAAGAAGAAACTGAATCAATAATGATCTTCCAAAACAGAAAGCATAGGTTCAGACAGGTTCACTTGTGAATTCTACCAAACATTTAAGTAAGAAATGGTATGTATTTTCTACAATCCAATCTGTTCCAGAGCATTGAAGCAGAAAGAATACTTCCTAATTCATTTTATGAAGCCTGCATTACCCTATTATCAAAACAAAAGACACATAAGAAAACTATAGACCAGTGTCTCTTATTAACATAAATACAAAAATCCTCAACAAAATATTAGCAAATCGAATCCAACAATATATAAAAAGAATTAATTATATGCCATGACCAAGTGGGATTTATCCTATTATGCAAGGCAGTTTCAACACACAAAAATCAATCAACGTACTTCATCACGTCAACAGTCTAAAGTAGAAATATCACACAACTACAGAAGATGCAGAAAAAGCATCTAACAAAATCCAATACCCATTCATGATAAAATCTCTCAGCAAAGTAGGAATAAAGATGAATTTCTTCAACTTGAGATAGAACACCTACAAAAACCCTACAACTAACATCATATTTCATGGTGAGAAAGTCCAAGCTTTCCAGCTAAGATGAGGAACAAAGCAAAGATGTCTCACCACTGTTTTTCAACATTGTACTGAAAAGTCCTAGGTAATGTAATAAGACAAGAAAAGGAAATAAAAGGTATACATATTGGGATAGTAGAAATAAAACTGTCCTTGTTCACAGATGATGTGGTCATGTAGAAAATTCAAAGGAATCAGCAAAAAAACTCCTGGAACTAATGAGCAATTATAATAAGGTTGCAGGATATAAGATAAATATATATAAGTCAATCACTTTTCTACATACCAGTAATGAATAAGTGGTATTTGAAATTGAAAACTCTTTATCATTTACATTATCATACTCAAAAACAAAATACTTAAGTATAAATCTAACAAAATATATGTAAGATCCAGGAGAAAAACTACTAAATTCTCATAATAGATATTAAAGAACTAAATAAATGGAGAGATAATCCATGTTCATGGGTTAAGATTCCATATTGTCAAGACATCAGTTCCTCCCAACTTGATCTATAGATTCAATCCCAATCCCAATAAAAATCCCAGAAAGTTATTTCATGGATACTGAAAAACTGATTCTAAACTTTATATGCAGGGGTGTCTGGGTGGCTCAGTCATTAAGCGTCTGCCTTCAACTCAGGTCCTGATCCCAGGGTCCTGGCATCCAGCCCCACATCAGGCTCACTGCTCAGCAGGGAGCCTGCTTCTCTCTCTCCCACAATCCCTGCTTGTGTTCCCTCTCTCGCTGAACCTCTCTGTCAAATAAATAAATAAAATCTTTTAAAAAAAACAAACAAAACAAAACCCACAGCATGTATAACACCAAGAGTGAACCCTAATGTAAACTACGGACTTTGTTAATGAGGTGCCAAGGTAAGTTTCACTGACTGTAACAATTGTACCACTTTGGTTCAGGATGTTGATAATGAGGGAAGAGAAGGGTGGGTGGGACAAGGAATACAGAGGAAATCTCTGTACTTTTTACTCCAAACTGCTCTGAAAAATAAAGTTTATTAGTAGGAAAAATAGAATCAGCATTTTTTAAAAAGAGTCTTATTTATTTGACAGAGAGAGGGAGAGAGAGAGTGCACACAAGCAGGGGGAGTAGGCAGAGGGGGAAGCAGGCTCCCGCTGAGCAAGGAACCTGACATGGGGCTCAATCCCAATATCCTGGGATTATAACCTGAGCCGAAGGCAGACACTTAACCGACTGAGCCACCCAGGTGCCCATAAAATCACCATTTAACTCAGAAAACAGAATGCCCTGAAAGTTACCAAAGACCTGGGAAAACATCTGGTTCCTCAATATAGCCCGGAGTAGTGGTTAGCTTATGCATTAACACGAAGAACAATAGCACATAATAGACTTTATGTTTGAAATCCCCAAAACTCAATATACTCAGAACTTGTAAATAAAGTGGAGGCAAAAGAAAAACAAGAGCTCAGAAATAAGGCCACTGTAGTGCCCAAAAAACTTTAAAAGCTTCCTGAAAAGAGGTATTCTGAATTTTTAAAAGGATATACCACTGGAACATGTACAGCAAACTAAAATAATCTCTTAAATATATTAAATAGTAATATAGCATATTATATGCCAGTTTCAATTAAGAATCTAGAAGACTCTCAAAAGGCTTTTCGCTCTTTTTAACAAGACAGCTATGCTCAAGTCTTATCTTCATGTCCAAGTGATAAAAAATATGCATAACACACAGTTCCCTGGTAGGTTGCAAATTCAACAGATGTCACTATAGCCCCCAAAAATGTTGTTGGCCTGAAAAGTTCTTTAAAATTTGAATACATTTAAGTATTCTTTAATACTTTCTTTGGTCTGGCCTCTGTCCCAACATTCTCGCTTTGCTACATCCAGTCCAATTCACTCGTGTTTGTTATTTCCTTAATCCCAACCGTAACTTTGGTTTGAGGCCCCCTACCTTATATTGTTATTTGTATTACTAAACTTATACTTTGATTCCTTTCATTTAAAATTTCCTTATGAAATTCTGCATCATATTCCAATACATTTGTATTAGAAATGGATATTTCCTCTTCTCTTTCAATATCCCACATTTCAGAGCTAGCACTTAATTAGTCATGCATGTATTTTCAGAATGATGACAAAAACAACTCTTGCAAAGAGATGGTGGTTTATTGCTATTCCTAATCTACACTTAACTGCATGACGACGGAATATAGATCACTGATGGGCTTATAAAGGCCTACTGAAGCTCGTGATAAAGGCCTCTGATTGAGTGTGAGGAACAATTCCTTATTCCTCAAGTTCATAGTTTTGCTCAAAATTGTTACTATTTGGCAGTATTTCTGACTAGCTGCTTCATCCTCTCATTAACATGCGCTCATCTGCACACTGAAAAATGTACCTCTGTTTCAAGAAGAAACGTGTTAAGATTTACATGCCTTGCATGGATAAGGCAGAGTGATGCTGGTGGATCTGAGGCTAGAATCAGAACTTTGAATGGAACAGGGAAAATTTCTTCCTTACACAGCTAATGCTACAAACATACCTGAGAGAGTATACTAAGGGAAAAGTTAATACAAAACTTTCAAGTGATCAATGTCCGTGTGGTTATGCCCAAGCCATCTATTAATGATAAATTAAAAGTCTCATTACCTGTCAGGACCTGAGTTCAGGCACTCCTGCGGAAGCTGGTGACAATACTAACCCCTGCACTCACTGTGTAGGGAGGTGCACTCCTTGCACTGGGGCTTAAGTGCTAGTGATTTCACCAACCCTTGAAGTGCAGAACAGTAAAAAAACAGTTTTCAGCCGTTTTTCTTACTGAGTTCTCATTTTTTAAATATTACAAAGATCTCAATTAGGTTTTAAAATAAGTTATTTTTGTTGAAAAGGCAGTGCCTTAGTTTAAAGAGACACACGCCAATAGGTCTTTCTGGGTCACTGCACAAACCACAAGACAGCTTCTTTTTCATCAATTAAAAATTTACACAAAGAAGCAACAATTTCATGCCTTCGAACGACTTTCTGATTTTACTGTAAAGTACCAAGATTTAGTGGCTACACATATGTAACTCGGTCTTACAGAAGGCAATCATAACTATTAATAGGTACTGTACTAAAGGAGATCAGCCGAGTTAAAAAATGGTACCTTTCCTATTGACTCAGTTATTCCCCTGTCAAACCATACCACCCTGGAAGGAGCTGGCAATCAAATCTGCAACTACTAATTTCTAAAGAACAACATGTTGTACTCTTCCATACAGTAAAAATCAAGAAATGCTACTATGCCCAAGGATAAAATTACACTGTGTATGTATCTGGAAGGCCAAAACTGTTTCTGACTGAAACCTTAAAATGCCACATTAGTACAATTTTCCATTCTCTTATACTCTCAAATTAGATGAGCTTACACATGACTCTAGGTTTTTCCCATTGCTGTAGGAGAAATGAGTTGAAAAATACCCCTTAGCTAGTTTTGAAGAAAATATTTTATGTACCTAAAAAAGAGTAATGTTTTATCTGAATCTCTCTCCAAATCCCCTTCACTTCTACAAGCTTTCTTTTCTCTTCTGACCCTCTTAGAACACAAACACTGCTATTCTAACTATTAGGAGCTTGGCACCATTCAGTTATGCATACTCAAAGCATTTGAGTTCTCTGAATTCTTCCCTGGCATTTTAGTAGAGGAAGATAAAAACAAACCTGAGCTGAAACCATGCCAACTGGAGGGTGCGAGTATATTTTACAATCTCTTCCTATCTATAGTGGCACCATTTTAAAACTACATCAAATTTAAATGTTCTCTACCTACAACAGAGCAAGCTTGCCTTGATATGCTTGGCTAAAATGCTTACATTTTTCTTCACAGATAAAGAAATTAAATAACCCCTCTTTCATTTACCCAAACAATTTTTTAATGTTGGCACTCATCCAAAGTCCATTTGAAGGATCTGTTCCTCTAGCTTAAAATCACAGCAATTTGATCTCATTTACAAACAACTGAACAATAAGTACTTCTTGGCAATACTCTGCTCCACTGCTACTTTTTTTTTGGGAGGGGGGTCATTCTATGGACAAGATAATTTAAGAAAAATTCATGAAATAAATACAGCTCGGCCTTAAAATATTACTTGTATGCTTCTTTTCAGTGTAAAGGAGAGGGGGAAGAGCAATACAAAATGTGAACTAAAAGGCCAAATTTCTAACTTATTTGATATCAAATGAAAAGATTTTCTTTTCTTTTCTTTCCTTTTTTTTTTTTTTTTTTAAAGTAAGCTCTACGTGCCAAGTGGGGCTTGAACTCACAACCCTGAGATCAAGAGCTGCATGCTCTACTAGCTGAGCCAGCCAGGCACCCTGATAGCAAACCAAAAATTTTCTAACAGGAAGTCGCATAGTAGTGAAGACTAACCAAAAGATCATTCTGTCAAAAGTAAAAAGCACTTCAGTTCCAGTATTAATACACTTGTGACTTCATGCCAAACATGACAACTTTTTAAAATGGAGCTTATGTGGGAATAAGATTTCAGGCCAAAACAGACTACTCAATTTAATCCATTGTTACAATTACAAGGTCTAAAATAGTTCTCATTTTGAAGATGCTAATTGAGTTCCCAGGCATTCTATATATTTCCTTTTAACATATTCTTACTTTGTAACTAACTTGGTCATCTAGCTTCTAACCTCCACATTCCATCCCGCAGGACAAATATTTTTCTCTCAGTTGTGAATAAGATTTATTATTCCAATTTTAATCTATTGCTCAAGAGGGAAAAAAAAAATCTTTAAGAAAACCACATATGAACTAAGCCACCTTGATAAACCAATCTTTCATGTTCAAAGCACTTATTTAAAAAATATCTCTTCAGTTTTGGGTGCCTTGGTGGTGTGGTCAATTGGGCGAGTGACTCTTGGTTTCAGCTCAGGTTGTGACCTCGGGGTTGTGGGATCAAGCCCTGCGTCGGGCTCCATGGTCAGTGCAGAGTCTACTTGGGATTCTCTCTGTCCCTCCCACTCAAGCTCTCTCTCTCTCTCTCTCTAAAATAAATAAATTAATTTAAAAAAATAACTCTTTAGCTTTATATGCATGGTATTATATTCATTTTACATTTATGGAAATGTAATCTGCCTAGGGTTACAAAATATGTTAACATTTGAAGTAGAATTAGAATGTGGCATCTCCTTTATCTCATAGTACAGATTATTAAAATATTTCCCACGAACATCTAAAAATGTTTCCTATTTCTAAAGTAACAAACACTGCTACCTTAATCTGAAAATGTATATGCCACCACACATACATGATACACACAGAGAGACAGCAAATTAAATGGAAAACAGCTCTTACCTTCATCTCCCTCTGGTGCATATGAAGCTGTAATAATGTCAATATCAGCACAATTCATCACAATCTGATTGGTTGCCTGCCTCACCTAAGGGGAAAAGAAAAACCAGCAGTGTCAGAAATAGCCAAGATTAATAACATGTACATCTTCATCTTGGCCTAATGTATGGCACAGGGCATTTTTTTAAGCCCAGACATCACTAAAACCTAGACTGAGTATTTATACCTCAATGGTAAAAAATAAATGAGTAGTTTTAAGTAATCTAAGGCAATTCACATTTTCCGAATTATATTAAAAGCAACCATAAACACTTAAGTATTTTAGACTTTAAGCATCTGACCAATGAGCTAAATAAAAGCATTTTTTCCTACTTAAGCTTTTATTCAAAACAATTAAAACTTTCCAAATTAAAAATTAATTAGGAAACATTTCTTGTATGTTGCAATTAATTATGTATTTCAACCTACACATCAAACCCATCATAAGACCTTCTTTAAGGATAGAGGAAGAAAAGTGGTATCATAAATCATGTCAAAACTTCATAAGACACTCTTTAAATTTTTTTCTCTTATCAAGGGAACATTTTGGATATAACAGACACTAATGACTCACCACCAAGATTAAATAAACTTTTTAAGATTTTGTCTTACTTACTTCAGATCCCCCCCAATAAAATATAGATATAATGAAAGCTCCATCCTCGCTTCCTCATTACATGGAGATAACCACCTCATAAGGCTAATGTACCTCTTTATCATGTATATATAGTACTTCTGCTACATATATAAAGATCAGTAAGCAATGTTTTTAGTTTTATACAAATACCTTTGCACCTGCTTTTTTCATTTAACATTGTTTCTGAGATGGGTAAATGTAGACAGATACAGATCTAATTCATTAATTTTAACTCCTATATAGTATTCCATTATAAAAATAAACCAGTTATTTATCCATTTCCTTCCTAAAGGAAGTTAGATTATTTCCACTTTTTTGTTTTTTAAAATTGTACTATAACAAATATCTTGGTCCATGTTTTCTTATGCATATTTTTCTTTACCAAGAATATCCCAATTATGCTCTAGAGTAGTTTCAATTACCACTCCCATGAGCAAAAAGTGAAGAAATACCATGTTCGGGGTGCCTGGGTGGCTCAGTGGGTTAAGCCCCTGCCTCCGACTCAGGTCATGATCTCAGGGTCCTGCGATCGAGCCCTGCATTGGGCTCTCTGCCCAGCGGGGAGCCTGCTTCCCTCTCTCTCTCGCCTGCCTCTCTGCCTACTTGTGATCTCTATCAAAAAATAAATAAAATCTTAAAAAAAAAAAAAAAAGGAAATACCATGTTCATCATCCTCTAAAAAACTTAAAATATCTTTGACAATCTGATGGGTATTAAATGCTATTCCACCATTGCTTTAATTAGAATTTTCCTGATTAATAGTAGCACTGGTTAAGTAAGCATCTTCTCTACTTAGTTTCTTTCTCCCCCTTTTTTTTTTAGCCATTGCTTTTTCTCCGCAAATTGTTCATTTATAACCCTTGCCCACTTTTCACTTTGGTTGTAGACTTGATTTTATATACTTGCTGCATTTAAACAGAACCTCAGATTCATTTTCAGACCATTCATTTGAATGGTCTGAATTTAAAATAACAAAAATCTGGGGCTCCTGCGTGGCTCATTCGGTTATTGGTTTCATTGGTTTCAGTTCAGGTCATGCTCTCATGGTTGTGAGATGGAGCCCTACATGGGGCTCCCCTGCTCAAGGTGGAGTGCGCTTCAGATCTCTCTAGATCTGAATGTGGCAGTTTTTTTTTTTTAAAGATTTTATTTATTTATTTGACAGATAGAGATCACAGGTAGGCAGAGAGGCAGGCAGAGAGAGAGAGGAGGAAGCAGGCTCCCTGCCGAGCAGAGAGCCCGATGCGGGGCTCGATCCCAGGACCCTGGGACCATGACCCGAGCCGAAGGCAGAGGCTTTAACCCACTGAGCCACCCAGGCGCCCCTGAATGTGGCAGTTTTGAAGAAAATAGTTTTTCTATCCCCTTCAGCCTCTCCCTCCCCCTCAGTCCCTCCCTGCTCACGGGCAGACACACTCTTTCCCTCTCAAATAAATAAATAAAATCTAAAAATAAAATAACAAAAGTACAGATGCCCTAAATCACAAACAAATGTCTACAGAGGCCAGCCAAGCAGGTGAGTAGAGTAGGCCAGGGGAAGGCTATGGATAAAGGAAGGAGAAGTAGTCATTTCTTGGAGCTAACCAATTACTGCTATATTGAAAAGCAGACTCCATATTGACAGATCTTCCAACTACAAAAAAACAAAAAACAAAAACAAACCCCACAGGGGCTCCTACTTGGCTCTTTTGGTAGGGCATGTGCAACTCTTGATCTCTGGGTCTGAGTCGAGCCCCACACTGGACAGAAAGATTTAAAAAAAAAAAAAAAAAGCCACAAATTTCAGATTTCATGTACCATCTCCCAAATTGTAACTGATGGCAACTAACACAAAATTTGCAAGAACACTGTGCAGTCCAAACAAAACCCACAGTAGGTCAATACTGCCTTGAGATCACTAACAGAACACAGAACCAGGTAAGGACACAAGAGTAATATAATGTCTGTATGAAAAAGCTATACCAAAGAGTAATCATTTTATTAATAACCAATAAATAAACACGATTAATCTCAAACTAAAATTACCTGACCTAAGTTACAGATACATATTAGTAAGCCTGTAAAAATTGCTAACATATAATGTGAAACTATTTTGGCTCATTAAAAAACAATCCTTTTCAGGGACTTGCTAGGTCAGTTGGTAGAGCATGAGACTCTTGATCTTGGGGATATGAGTTCAAGCCCCACACTGGGTGTAGAGCTTAGTTTAAAAAAAAAAAAAATCCTTTTTCATAAATCTTTCTGTTTCTAAACAAAAATGTCATTCAATGAACTTAAAAAAAAATTTTTTTTAAGTGGCAGGAGCATCTGGCTGGCTCAGTCCATATAGCATGCAACTCTTGATCTTGCCCCATGTTACATACAGAGATTACTTAAAAATAAAATCTTTAATTAAAAAATAAATTAAACTGGGCGCCTGGGTGGCTCAGTGGGTTAAGCCGCTGCCTTCAGCTCAGGTCATGATCTCAGGGTCCTGGGATCGAGTCCCGCATCGGGCTCTCTGCTCCACAGGGAGCCTGCTTCTTCCTCTCTCTCTGCCTGCCTCTCTGCCTACTTGTGATCTCTGTCTGTCAAATAAATAAATAAAATCTTAAAAAAAAAATTAAACTAATCTTTAAATATATAAATAAACAAATAATTTTTGTAAGTGGTAATATTCCTTCACACCATTTACTTCATCAGGAACATTCCTAAACAGTAACAAAACCTTTCTGTCCCAACTCGCCATTTATAGCACTGCACTTGAACAAATAAAGCAGAAAAGATCCCTGTGCCTATTTATAAATTCACTTTTAAAAAATTCAGCAACACAGAGAAATGAAGCACTTAATGAGGCTGGGGTGGGCTGCAGGGAGGTGTCTCCAAAAAGTAAAAATGAATAAAAACCTTCCAGAGTTTGAAGTTTATGCCAACAGGATAATAACAGCAGTTTAGTTACACATCTTCATCTCTACTGAGGCAAGCATATTTTCATCCAACAACATCTACAGTGAATTTAATGGTAACCAAGCAGTTAATCTGCCAATGTCAAGAGAGCTGTACAACACTACATACGCCAATTGACATTCACCTCACTACTACTTAACATTCTGAGGGAAAGAGTTTGCATACTTTGGAAAGGCACAGTCTACAACATCCATTTACAAGTACATTCTAATTTCTCCTGTATTTAGGGGAAACCCACCTGTTTATACTACTGAGTTAAGCTGCTTGTTGAATAGCTAATAATTTTTTTTTTCCAAGACGCTGCCATTTCTGGAAGGGTGGGAGGGAAGAACCAAAGGAATAAAAATACTTATCTTAGTAATAGAACTCAAATTTTAAAAAATCTCACTGTATACTCTGCCTCATCTTAACCATGTCCTTTAAACAGGATAGAAAGTGTTTGTTTTAGTACTTAGTACCTGATTCACGGTAATCAGTTAATAGATATTGTTATTAAGACACACACACAGAGGGGCATGTGGCTACCTCAGGTGGTAAAGCATGCAACCCTTGATCTCAGGGTTGTGAGTTCAAGCCCCACACTGGGCACAGAGTTTACTTTAAAAAAAAAAAAAAAAAGGCATACACAGAGACCAAGATTAAATGTGCTATAATCATAAAGATGTTCCTCCAAATATCATCTAACAGCATTCACCTAACAGTTTATAAAGTGTCTATCAGAATGACAGAAAATTTCAAAGCTTTGTGCTACATTATATAGTACTTTGGAGGTCAACATACATGTACAGATTTTAAATACCTACATAGATTTAAGTGCTTCAGTGCCACACTGTAACACTGCTCTTTTTTATGTTTTCCCCACAATAGCACTGACCTGATGATTCAGTACATGAATTCTCACATCTAACATCACCATTAGTGATACTTTCCACTACCAAAAATACAGGTAATAATTCAAAGGAATTTCAGCATTAAGATCTTGACAGTTTGCAAGCTTAAAATAGAAGCAAAATGTTAAAGTAGGCATATATATCTTGTAGATAACAAGCTCACTTTCAACATCTCCATTTGATGCTACTAAAGAATGGAACACAGTGTTTCCTTTCCTTGTTTCAAACCCAGGGTTAAGTCCTCTCGGAGCCCCATGGAGCCCTGTACAGACTGCACTGCAACTCAACCAAACACCAAGTAATGGCTCTATTGAAGAGGCAGCTTGACCACTGGTAACAATTTTACAATGGAAGTTTCCTATGAGTTAGGAAGGCAGCAATGTGAAATTTTTTTTTTCCTGAATGAGTCTTTATTATGATCACTCAGAAATACATCTTAACAGGTACTATAAGACCCAAGAAGCTTTTCTGTGATTACCAAAGCCCTCAGATTTTAGTAAAAGGAAATCTCCAGTGTGACAACTCCAAACACCAGTCTGAAGCCTGAGTCACTCTGCCTTACAAGCAATTTTGTTAAAATTTTGAAATAATCATTGTCTTTGTGGAATAGGGCTGTAATTTCTAGAGACAATAAGGAGCAATTAATTAGTAAACACAAACTGAGCCAAGTTTTCTAACAAAAGAGATACAGAAAAGAGCAAGATGCAGAAAGTCAAATGTAGCACCCCAAATGTAAAAATGTTAAACATAGAGAACATTGCTGTTTATTGCTTATGGCTACTTACATACGCAATAAAACTACATATATAGGCATAATACTCACCTACCTAGAGAGAAGTTACCTCTGGGAGTGGGGGTAGGAAGAGATGGAAATGGACTTCAGTGGTATCTGTGACGTTTTATTTCCCTAAAAACATCAGGCGCAGTCTGAAGCAAATGGGGGAAAACTTTAATATATGCTAAATCTGTGTGGTGGGTTACTTTTCTGTATTTCTAAAGTATTTCCTAATTTAAAGTAAAATTTTTTTTTAAAGATTTTATTTATTTGACACACAGAGAGAGAAATCACAAGCAGGCAGAGAGGCAGGCAGAGAGAGAGAGAGGAGGAAACAGGCTCCCTGCTCAGCAGAGAGCCCGATGTGGGGCTCGATCCCAGGACCCTGAGATCATGACCTGAGCCGAAGGCAGAGGCTTTAACCCACTGAGCCACCCAGGCGCCCCTAAAGTAAAATTTTAAAGTGATTACAAGTGGCCAAATAAACTAAGAGCTACATACTTAAATGATGTTCAAAACTGTATCTCCAAGATCTGGAGAATTAATCTCAGTTAACAAGAGAGCTATCAAAAGACTCGGTCCTTTGCCACTGACTCACATACAGATTAGAATAAGATCTACTTTACAATAAGAACAGGCTCATTTATGTAGCAAAGTTCAGAGAAGCTTCATAATTTACTACTCAAGATCACATTTGTCCAGATTGTATTGATGGACAATATCAATTATCCAGAACCAGGAAGTTAAAAAAAGAAAAAGAAAAAAGAGCCTGTTTAAAAGCCAGAATAGATGATACAAAGTCCATACAATAAAGCTCATTCCCTTCACTCAGAAGAGAGTCCATCAAACCCACACTTAGAAATTTCTTTTTAAGGCCACACAAGCTTTTTTCTGGTTACTTAGACCTCTTCAGATCAAGCTCAGTAAGACAGAAGAGGGAATAAATTGCACAATAGGCAGCAACAAAGCACAATAAGCAGCAAGAAGTAATCACCCAACAGTAAGAAAAACAAACAGATATGAAACTAACAAATTATAGTGCCCAGTTTGGGGTAATCTGTGGTTATAGGTATCAATGACAGATATCCAGAATGATGTCCAGTATTTTTAAAAAGAAGAAAAGAAACAAGACTCGATTGTAAGGAACTAGAGTTTAAAAAAATAATACATTTTTGGAATATTTCCATCCAAATCAGTAAATATTTTTTAAAGTCTAAGTGCCTCAAAGGGTAAGATTCATTTATCTGGAAAATTCACTGTAAAATTCATTGCCGGATGATAGTAGATAAAGCTTAACATATAAAAGCTTCTTATATTGAGGTGTTTCATCATACATACATTTCAAGAAACAACAGAAGATCTAAACAAGTTCAATTTCTTATCACCAATCTTTCAAATTTAATTTCTTAAGACCATGTAGTGATCTAGCAAAATGTGGCACAAATTATTAATTTTACCACTTCTTTAAGTAATAAAAAAACAACCAAAATGACTGCATAGAAAATACTCAAGGGGTGCCTAGGTGGCTCAGTCAGTTAAGCATGGGTTCTTGATTTCCATTCAAGTCATGATCTTGGGGTCAGGAGATCGACCCCATGTGGGGCTCCACGCTCAGTGCAGAATCTGCTCAAGTTTCTCTCTCGCACTCCCTCTAACCCTGCACACTTATACTACCCACTCTCCAATAAACAAATAAATCTTAAAAAAAAAAAAAGAAAGAAAGAAAGAAAATATGCAAAATTTGGGCAGAAAATTCCATAACACAGAGTTGACAATAACATCCATTTAGGTGCCAAGTTTTAGCCTGCCAAACAAACTACTATATCTGTAACTCTCCTCTAAGTGCCAATTTAGTCATCACCAACATGAATATTTTGTTGGCAAAGGCCAGGGATTGTCTACTATATCCTGACTTCTGGCCTTGAAGGATGAAGTTAATTTTTTTGGCTCAGGTTAAATATTTCCATAAGAGAAAGTCCAATTACTGTATAAACCACAATGCACTCATAACAAGGCATTGTAGCCACTTACATAAACATCTTATCTATTTTTTAACTAATTATCCACAAAGCAAGAGTGTCAGAATTCAAAATAGCTACAAAAATCCATTGCTCTCAAATATCCTGAGGTAAAGGGGGGAGTGCACGGGAGGGGTGACAATGTCCCATTTCTCTAGGCCCATGGTAGCACTTTTGCAAAACCTGCTGACCTAGACCACACACACTTATGTAAAAGACAACTACTTATAAAGTCAGTGCACACTGACTAATTTCTACACCTTCCCCAGGAGTCCACACCCCAGACCAGGTTAAAAATCCACTAAGTTTCTAATATGTAACCTGTACAAATACTCTGGGCTTATCATAAAATTTTGCAACTCAAGCAACCAAGCAACTTGTATACTTTGTGTAATATGATTCCAACTGTTAGGAAACTGACCCAATACCAGTTATAAATCTAGATTTCTAGAGATACAATCCTGTCCACATTTTTAGATTTCCACAATAAGATACCTTATAATGCCACAGTTTAGACTTACTGCTCCAAATCATGGATCTCAAAAATATGAATATATGCTTTTTTAGTAATGTTAACTTTTCACCAACCTGAATTCCTTTATTCTTCCAAAGGTGGCAATGTGTACAATTAAAAAGTCCAATCATTCTTTAATAAAACCTGTTAGAATTCACTCTACTACCATCTTTCATTTGTGTTGCCCTCTAGCCTGAAAAGAATTTCTGGAAACAACTGCTTTGAAAAGCTCCTGTAACTAAAAAAGATTTATTTCCTTACACCAAATTAACAATTCCCTGTTCATGTCTAGTACATTACCATGTGCTCCCTCAATGGCCCGAAGCAGCCTTCCACATATTTCTCATCACTTTGGAAAAACAAGGAGAAAAGGGGGAAGGAGAAGCATGTCATTGCCTCTTGCTCTGTCCTAACACTTAAGTAAAACCGTCACTTCCTAATAATCACTTAAAAATCTTTATTGACAATTTTTTTTCCTGAAAATTTTCCCTAAATAGATATCTCTCAAAATTATGAACACCAGCTAATGAGGTAAATAAATAAATGATTTTTTTTTTCACATCTTAGTCTTTTCACATAATGCGAACTCATTCATCACAGGTCCTTCTTCCCCAAGGTTTGCCAAGTCACAAGACACACTACTGTTCACAATCCCTCCCATCTGCCCCCTGCCAATATATATCAAACACTCTAGTCACTTGGCTTAAACAAACAGTCTGCGAAATAACCCTCTCAAATCCTAATTTAGACTGAAGATAGACTCATTCTGATTCATATTCTTAATGGAAAATTTTTAAATCACTTGACTTTCTAAGGGGTAAGTTTTGCCTTGTGATGCAGCCGGACCCTAGGGCCCTCCTGTTTTCACACAAGCACTCCATATATGACAGGATACTTTTTAATTCTACACTTTCATACATAATTTCAATCTGAGTACTCAGCTTTCAAAGACAACTTCAAACTTTCAATTCATTCCAACACTATACGTTTCTTTCATTTTACTGCGATATCCACCCTGTCTTTTAGGTTGAGGCCTACTGGTTTTTCCTCGCTGACTACAGTAGAAAAAGACACAATATATTTACCACTCTTCTCTTTAAAAATAACTACTAAATAGTTCCCATTTTTCATCGGACTTCACATAATACATCATATAACAAGGTATGTCACAAATGTCTATTGTTTGGGACCTTTGTAGGGCATCAGTACTAATAGTCTCCGAAATCAAACAATACTTCAGATAACGTTGGGGGGGGAGCATGATTCACCAAAAACTGCAATGAAGAGTAATGGAATATTTTCAACAGTGGTATGCTAAAACTAGCAGCTTCTTTCAGAGAAGAGGACTGCTAAGCAACCATCGCTGTAACAATAAATCCACCTGCTTCACAGGCAGCAAAGCTAGGAAGAGGGGAGGAAAAGCAGAGATGGGGTCCTCCTTCAGCTTCTCTAGAGGTTAGGAGAGAACAAAGTCACTGCTGCACTGTCACTTGAGGGGAAGGGGGAGGGGGCGGATCATCTTGAAAACCCAGCCCCTGGGCCAGAGCAGGCGGGGAGAACTCAGCAAGGCTGCCTGGGATTAGCATTCTCCTTCTCACCCTCTCCCCCCTTCTAGAATCTCCCCTCCTCGCTAACGCGCGGCGGCCGGAGTCCCAGATGACCGCCCCCTTCCAATGTGTCCTCCGTGGGGCGTAGGGAGAACCAGAGAAAAGAACTGAGTCAGGAGGCTGAGACAAGAGCGTGGACTCCGATGACCCCTCTGGCCTCCTCCTACAGCCTCCAGCCTCGCCCAGAACACTACCAAGCCCAGAAGGGCCAGGGGTCGGGGAGGGGAAACCCCGCACAGGTGTGCTCGCCGGGGCTGGGGGGATGGGGGGGCCCTCGGGCAGGGCCCGCCAGCTCCCTCGCTGCTCCCCGCAGCGCGGCACTGGCCCCAGCAGGGCAGAGCACATCGGCCCGGGCGCCCCGCGGCAGCCCCAGAGGGGCGCGCCGGTCTCCGAGCCGGCCTCGCCAACCCCAGGCCCTCAGCGTCCAGGCCCGCCAGCCCGCCCGCCCTCCGGGCCGGGCCCCCAGCCCAGCCCGCGGCCTAACTGCTTGCCCCAGCTCGCCCCCGGCGCCCGAGGGTCGCCGTACCTGGGCGGCGGCCTCCAGCTTGCCCTCGAAGGTGAAGTCCAGCAAGTCAGGCTTGAGGCAAAGGCTGTAGTTGATGGGGGAGACATCGGCAGGCAACCGCTCGAAGGGCCTCTTCTCCGGCATCGCGGCGAGGCCCAGGCTGTGGAGGCGGCGGCGGCGGCGAGAAGAGCGGCTGAGGAGGAGAAGGAGGAGGGGAGGAGGCGGAGGGCCGAGGAAGAGCAGGCGGCGAGCGAGGGAGGGGGCGGCGGCTGCCAGCCACATCCACCGAGCGCGGGCGACCGCCTGAGGAGAGCGACCGGGGAGCCTGGGGGGGTAGGGGGGCGGGGGCGGGGGAGAGACCCAGCCGGAGCGCTCGGGGCCGGGAGGGAGGCAGTGCGGGCGGGCTGGCTGCCTACGGGGAAGGGGGCGGAGGGGAGGGCAGGGGAGGAGGGCCTGCAGGGAGGGAAGGAGGCGGTGGCGGCGGCAGCTGCGTGCGCGGCCCCGCCGGCCGGGCGCGCCCCCGCCGGTGTGCGCGCGCGCGCCGGGATTGGGGGCGGAGCGGTGAGGGCGCGGCCGGCTTGGGGAGAGGGTGCGGGGTCGCGGGCGCGTGCTGGGGGCGGGAGGCGGCTCGCTGCGCTGCACCTGTCAGCGTCACTGGGGAGTGCCGACTCGTGGCGGGCGGGAAGGAGCCCAGAAGGGTTTGAGAAGCAGAGGGAAGGCGTATGAGGACCCCCTCCAACCCCCAGCAGTATTTGGAAGTTGAAGCTTGTGCAACTGGCCCGTACGAGTCAGGGTAAAATGTTAAAATATCAATTCAGAGCGAAATCCCACATTGGACTTTAACCTCCACATCAGCAGAAAGCCCTGACTGGAGGCTCTTTGGCAGTAATTATTCCTATTTTAAGTAGCAACTTCAGGAGATGGTTATGAAAAGATTTGTCAGAAAACCTTTAATAATCCAGGTTTCTTAAACCAATGCGATCTGAACCTTTGAGGTAGTGATTTCAGAAGTTAGGAAGATTTTTGTTTCCATAATTTAATGTTCAAAATAAGGTACGCTTCACCTTTTTCCCGTTACATCTTTATTTCTGCTTTTTTGAACTAAAAGACCTTTACCAATTATGGCCTCTTTAAACTAGCTGTGGTTCCTTCCGTCAGTGCTGTAGATAACTCAGGAGTTGGGGTTATATACATTTTAACATAAATGTGTTCTAATTATATATAAATATGTGTTACATATTTATATTTCTTAAAGTGACAAGGGCAAGAGATTTATCCATAATCCCCATATTCCTTTATAGACCTTCTCATGTAGAACCTTTGAATTTCCAAAACTCAATGCTGAATGATATACTGGACCAGCACTGTACAACAGAAATATAATCAAGCCAACCAAGTAACTTTAAATTTTCTAGTACAACATAAAAAAAGGAAACAAGTGAAATTGATACATCATATTTAATGTAACATATCCAAAGTATCATTTCAACATGCAATCAAATGAAAAATAATGAGATTTTTTTTCCGTACCAAGGCTCTGAAATCCAGTGTGTATTTTTTTTTTTTTTATTCCAGTGTGTATTTTATATTCATAGCACATCTCAATTCTGACTAGCCACATTTCTGGTGCTCAGTTGCCATGTGAGACCAGTGGCTGTTGTCTTGGACACTGGGCCTCCCTTCTAGTCCTCTGAATCCTGCATACCTCTTTAGGACACACTGAACAACGGCAATCCTTTCAAACTAAGATGTGAGATGGAGCCTTTTGTTACATGCAGACCACTTTTAGGTCATAGAAATAAGAAGAATTTTAATAATATGTTAATCAAGTTAATATTTGAATAATAATGTATTGAGTGCTTACTAGACACTTTTCATATTTTAATTCATTTAATCCTTTCAACAGCTCTTTTAGGCATACACCATTATTCCCATTTTACAGATGAGAAAACAAGCACACATAGATTCAGTGACTTGCCCAGGATCATACAGCTAATAAATGGCAGAGCTGGCATCAGGACCCAGCCTTTTTTTTTTTCCCCTCTCCCAAAAAATTTTGCAGCAGCTTCCCTATTTTTCTCTCAGTTTTGTTTTATTCCAGTCCATCTGTATCTCGGCTTCTTACAGAGTTATTCTCATTATACAAGCACCCATAAGGCTCCCTCTTGTCTGTTAAAGCGTATTTGATTTATAACCATTTAAGGCACTCCGTAAACTGTCCTTAGACTTTTTTTTTTTTACCCTTTAACATAGATTGTCCCGTCTTAGAAAGCTAACCTGTTCGCCATTTGGCCCTTACAGTTTGCTCATTTTCTCTTCTCTACCGTTGTCATGCATTATTGCTGGAAAGACCTCCTTATCCTCTTGGATATCCTCCTTATCCCCTTCCTTCAAAACTCACCTTTTCCAGAAAGTCCTCATTGACTAACTCTACTCAGCTCCAATCCTTTCCTGTCGGTTCCCAAGTACTGGTTTTGGCTGATTTATTTGTACTTGTTCTGTAATTATACTTTTTTTAAAAAGATTTTATTTATTCGTTTGACAGAGAGAGAAAGCACAAGCTGGGGAAATAGAAGGCGGAAGGAGAAGGAAAAGCTGGCTCCCTGCTGAGCAGGGAGCCCCATGTGGGGCTTGATCCCAGGATCCTGGGATCATGACCTGAGCTGGAGGGAGACACTTAACCGACTGAGCCACCCGGGTGCCCCCCTGTAATTATACTTTTAATTTGTTTTATATGGATTTCTTTTTAAGACGTACTTCTAATTCCTTTATAACTGTCGGAACAGAGCCCTGATCCAAGTACATCTCAGTTATTGACCCAGCTAACCCATTGACCAAGAAAATATTTTACCCAGTCTGCAGCCTTTTCTTTATGTACAAGGTATGTGTCCCACAGAGAAATTATATGAACCTAAGACTAGGGGTAACCTTTTTTTTTTTTTTTTAAATAAAATCCCAGAAATGGTTTAAAAGACAAAAAGAAAACCTAGAGGCAGCTGCCTGATTCAGTCAGTAGAGCATGCAACTCTCAATCTCAGGGTTGTGAGTTCAAACCCTGCATTGGTCAAGGAGCCTACTTTAAAAAAAAACAACAACAAATAACAATCACAAAGGCCATAGACTTCATAACAGCAGTAGATGTCCCCCTGCTGAGGAAAAAAGGAACTTACTTGGCCCTATCCCTAGTCCCATGACCCAGGACTTTCCAATGCAGCAAGTCAGGAATGGACCCAGAACTACTACCTATAGATTTGGATTGGGGAACAGAAGGTTGTAGGTACAGTTCTCAAAAAGAAGACTGGCTAGCGATCAGATATGCTCCAGGCAGTCTTTTCTGGAATAACTGAAATGAAAAACACAGGTCTCTTGGAAATTCATTTCCCTCCATGATGCTTCAAAAGGAGGTGGGGGTGCAGTGTACACCTCCACTGGATGGCACAGTCATTTAAGGACTGGCTCAGGTCATGATCTCAGGGTCATGAGATCGAGCCCCAAGTCAGCTTAAGAGTCCCCTTGAGAGACTCTCCCTCCGCCCCTCTCCTATGTGTGCATGCATGTGTTCTCTCTCTCTCTCTCTCTCTCAAACAAGTAAGTCTTTAAAATAAAAAAGGAGGGCACCTGGGTGGCTCAGCAGGTTAAAGCCTCTGCCTTCGGCTCCGGTCATGATCCCAGGGTTCTGGAATCGAGCCCAGCATTGGGCTCTCTGCTCAGCAGGGAGACTGCTCCCCCACCCCCAACCCGCCTGCCTCTCTGCCTACTTGTGATCTCTATCTGGCAAATAAATAAATAAAATCTTTTAAAAATAAAATAAAAAGGGAATGGGGGGGATTGAGTAATGTCTCAAGGTCATTAGTCTTTTTTTTTTTAAGATCTTATTTATTTATTTGAGAGAGAGACAGTGAGAGAGAGCATGAGCTAGGAGAAGGTCAGAGAGAGAAGCAGACTCCCCGTGGAGCTGGGAGCCCGATGCGGGCCTCGATCCTGGGACTCCAGGATCATGACCTGAGCTGAAGGCAGTCGTCCAACCAACTGAGCCACCCAGGCATCCCTCAAGGTCATTAGTCTTACTTCTAACAGATTTCTAGGCTTCTCTGTTTCACGAAGCCCTTGAAAACCTAAATTCAAAATCCTATGCAAATCGTATACTTCAATAAAAAGTTAAGAAAGTAAAAACTAATTAAAGTCATTCTAGGGTCACCTGGCTGGCTCAATCAGTAGAGCATGTGACTCTTGATCTCAGCGTCATGAGTTGGAGCCCCACGTTGGGTATAGAGATTACTTAAATAAAGAAATCTTAAAAAAATAAAGTCTTTCTAATCTTAGGTACTTTTGTTTTTAGGTTTTAGGCACTAACTAGTCTCAAAGTCTGAGGACACAGTCCCAATCTTACCACTAACTTTATCTATGGCCTAGAACAAATCTTATAATTTCCTTTCTGTGCTTTCCCCATTTGTAAATCAGTTAAGTGCATAGTGCACACTTTCCTCAAAAAAATTATGTGACCTGTGGTTCAGGAATTTCTAAAAGAAGGCTTTCATGTTCTTAGTGTCAGAATGGACTTCATAGCAGGAGTGCTAGATAAAGAGTTGGAGTAAAGGATATGTAGAACAAATGTAAATCATTGAAAGAGATGTTTTGAAGCAAAGAGAATATAAAGGAATTGGGACAGGAAGCCAAAATATTCATGGAGGAGGGAAACACATCCTGGCTGTGGAACATTGAAAAGGGAAGAGAAAGATGTGGACGAATTTGGGAGACCATTACAAAACCCACCATATTAGATCAAAACTAAGCATAGCTGTTAATATATAGCCTCCCTGACTTAGAAATTATGGCCTTCAATGTCAATTTCAAGCATGGAAATTATAACTGTAATTTCACTAATGTGAGTCTTACCTGCTGATGATAGTGAGGGGGTTCTGAAAACCAGGGACACAGAAAGCTAGAAAGCAATCCATAGGAGGCTGATGCCATGAGATCCCAGCTTTGACTCTTTGTAACTTAAAATGGCTGTTGGAATGACTGTTGGAAAAGTGGGGAGTAGATGGAATGTTGCCTGCCTCTCCTGTGTTTTCCACGAAGGGAAAGCAGATTAATTCCATATGTTTTAAAGTGTATACTATATTTTAAAAAAGTGAATATGATACTGATGGATACTATATATAAAAGGTGATGTGTGTGTGTGTGTGTGTCTGCATATGGATCTAAATACAGCTGACTCTTTTTTTTCCTCAAGATTTTATTTATTTACTTGAGAGAGAGAGAGAGAGAACATGAGAGAGGAGAGGTCAGCATGAGAAGCAGACTCCCTGCTGAGCAGGGAGCACGATGTGGGACTTGATCCTGATACTCCAGAATCACACCCCGAGCTGAAGGCAGTCACTCAACCAACTGAGCCACCCAGGCGCCCCTAAATACAGCTGACTCTTGAACAATGCAGGGACTGAGCCACAGACTCCTGTGAGTTACAAATCTGCATGTAATTTTCAACTCCCCCAAACTTAACTACTAATAGCTTACCATTGACTGGAAGCCTTACTGATACCAAAGTCGATCAACATGTATTTTGCCTGTTGTGTATATTACATACTACAGTTTTACACTAAAGCTAGAGAAAAGGAAATGTTAAGAAAACCATAAGGAAGAGGAAATACACTTACAGTACTGTATTTATCGGGGAAAAAAAATCCATGTATAAGTGTACCCACACAGTTCAAACCTGTGTTGTTCAAGGGTCAACTATACACATAAGTGTCGGTAGCAATAGGACATTATGTCCATCCAAATGTGGCCAAAAAGAAAAAAAAAAAGGTCCTCAGAGTCAGAAAGAGTTCTATTTCTCTTGGTATCTTTCCATCAGGAAGTTGAAAAAGTCATACATTTCCACCTACCTTACTTCTTTCCTAGCTCCGCCCACCCCCCTCCCCTACTTCTACTTGCTTTTCCCCAAGCACTACTCCAGGATTAGTTACCAATCCCAAATGACTGACAGCTACATGACTAAACCCAAGCCCTCTGTTGGCGGTCTTCGTATTGCGATGAGGTTCTCTGGTGGTGTACTCTTAGGAAGGGTTAGCCACCAGTCCGGCAGGATTATGAGTTTGTGAAACCGACACCCTCTGCCGCAGGCAAGAATGCATATGTCTGGGACTGATGATGCGTGGGTCTCTGGAATGCTGCAACATTTCCCATGGAATCCCAAGTCTTTAAAGGTTGGAGTGTTCTGGAGCTGGCACACCAGAATTGATTTAGCAATGTTGTTGCCTTGACTGCACATCTAGAAAAGTAAGTGAGGGCTCACGTTGAACGAGACCGGTGGAGTAGCCAAGAGGATTAGAAGTCTGAGCAGCCTGGCATCAGTCAGCCTCAATTTCTCCACCCTTGGCTCTAATTCCGTTTGCTTTTCAAATCCCTGACAAAAACAATGGACGTCAGGCTTCATCCTCACTCAATACCTGATGCCATGCCCACCAAAGAGATTAATAATCTCAACCTCTGTCTTTCCCTAGATTAAGGGGAAGAGACCCAAGACATTAAGACCTGCCAATCTGGGGGAATCACATCCTGTAGAGTGAGATTTTATGAGAGCGATTTGCTTTGGAGTTTCAGCCACATATCTTAAATGAGTGAGGATAAAAAAAATCTGCTGCTGCCAGCCTTCCTACAGAATTTGCATAGGAACCAAGATTAATAAACTCTTGAGAAGTATAGGGAGAGCTAGAAATTGGCTTGTGGCCTGCTTATGCACAGAACTGAACTGAAAGTTATCTTGTCCCCAATAAACGAGGAACAGCAGAGAGACTGTAAGGCGTGTATCTAAGCCTCTTCCATTTTCAGATATTCTGTATTTTCTGGGAAAATAGTCTCAGCGTGGAGACTAGCCTTTGGGGATATGGTGCCTTTTTTTTTTCCTCCCCAAATAAAATCTGTATGGTGACATTTCTGTATTATGGATTGACTCAGGAAGAAGCTAAAGAGACACAAAGCAATTCAAACTGCTCATATTCTTTCATCCTGGGAAGCCATACCAGCGGATTTCTAGATATGATCTATTTTAGCTCAAAGTGCGATCACACTGTATAAAATATACATTCACTGAGAATGAGACATAGCAGATACCCTAGGGACCTGACATCAGGAATTAGGGCAGGCCAAAAAGAAAAAAAGAAAAAAAAAAAAAAGGACAAAACTCTTTAGGCAACAAGGCACAATTCAAACATTCAAGAAAGATTTCTATTTGTCCTGTCCTGAACGTGCATTAACTATGACATAGAGACCATAATTTTAGGAACTCTGTAGCAGGAAGCCCTGAACTCTTGCTGTGCCCTCTCCTGATGTGTCTTAGTGACAAGAGATGCCAAAACAAGACATCTTTGTTTAGCCCTGTGTATTTTTGCTAAAGTGATTGATGACTGTCTTACGTCAATTTAAGAGGACATCACTATATGGAGGGGCGGTAACAGGATCAAAGGAAATGAGAATGTGCAGGGCAGGAAAACAAGTCACTACCTCACAGAAAGACTGTTCTTACTGTCTGAGGCGGTAAATCACTTTAATTTATAAGCCCCTTTTGGGGTGCCTGGGTGGCTCAGTGGGTTAAAGCCTCTGCCTTCAGCTCAGGTCATGATCTCAGGGTCCTGGGATCGAGCCCCGTGTCGGGCTATCTGCTCAGCGGGGAGCCTGCTTCCCCCTCTCTCTGCCTGCCTCTCTGCCTACTTGTGATCTCTCTCTCTGTCAAATAAGTAAATAAAATCTTTTTTAAAAATTTATAAGCCCCTTTTAATTTTTTCCAGGATTTAGAATACTGTGGGTTCTAGCCAGGCCAGATTCAGATTTGAAGTTTACAAATTAGTTGTCCTGAAAGCAGGCACAAGTTTCATTCTCCTAAACAAGGAAATAAAATGGTAAAATCTTTAAGACTTTTGTTTTCCATAGCTTCTCCCCATTCATGGTAAAGGGACAGAGAAACTTAGTAAACCAGGTTACGAACACTAGTATTTGACCTTAAATTTCAAGGATAGGCAAATTAAGTTGGAGATGAGTTCCTTTCTGCTCTGTTCTTTTTTTTTTTTTTTAATTATTGGTAGAGGGGGCTTCAAATAAAAGAGGTTCAGAAACCGGCACAGGACAGAGAGAGGTGCAGTAATATTTTCCCAAGGTTACCTGCAAAGCCGTGATTTTAAAGCCACAACGAGAAGCATTTCTGACTGTCGGTCCTGTCTCCTTGCCAAATATCCTCGCCATCACGGGTAACTGTCAGAGGACAAGTGTTGAAATATTAGGGAGATCACAGGTCCTAGATTTTATAGGACTGTCCTGATTTCACATATTCTCTACTGTTGTTATAGCCATGTAACTGTCCTAGAAATTCCAATATTCTGGCATTGGAGTTTAAAGAAAAAGAAAGAATTGTGTGTCTGGGAGTCAAGGAGAAGAGGGCACCTGAGAGCTGGTGTCAAGGCCGGGTGACAGGAAGGAGACAGAAAGATCTGATTGCTAGAATAACGAGGTAGCTCAAATGACGGTAACAGAATCCTGTGCTGTCAAGCATCAGCTGAGGCTGAAAAGAATGCTTTCTCCATGAGCGTTTATTTTAATTAATTAATTAATTAATTAAGATGAGGATTTTCAATGTTTTTTTCAAGATTTTATTTCTTTATTTGAAAGACATACAGCAAGAGAGGGAACACAAGCAGGGGGAGTGGGAGAGGGAGAAGAAGCCTCCCTGAGGAGCAGGGAGCCTAATGCAGCGGAACTCCGTCCCAGGATCTTGGGATCATGACTTGAGCTGGAGGCGGCCGCTTAACCGACTGAGCCACCCAAGCATCCCTCCATAAGTGTTTAAAGATTTTTTTTTTTTAATTTATTTATTTGACAGACAGATCACAAGTAGGCAGAGAGAGAGAGGAGGAAGCAGGCTCCCTGCTGAGCAGACAGCCAGATGTGGGGCTCGATCCAAGGACCCTGGGATCATGACATGAGCCGAAGGCAGAGGCTTTAACCCACTGAGCCACCCAGGCGCCCCAAGTGTTTAAAACAGACTCAGCAATGTTGCTGTTTTCACCCCACCTCTGGAGTACTAGTACTCCAGCCTCCATCAGAAGCAGGCTTCCACCTTGGAAGCATAATATATGAGACCTCTCAGACACAGAACTAGTCTTATAAACCAAAACAGTGTGAAAGGGGAGGGGGAATAACTTCCTTAGAAAAAGATATTTTCATGCAGCAATTTTGAAGTCTTCAAATCGCTTTACAAAGTCAGGTCTGTTCATTCCTCACTCGGAAAAGCGAACCCAGCAAATGAGTTCTCTGGTTTTGCACATCCATAGGGTTAATCCTAGGCTCTCAGCCCCTACTCAAACAAACCATACAGCCCCAATAGCAAATACAGGCTGTATTTAGTACAACTAGTTCATTACCGCTTTAAATAATTGGAAAGACGTTTAAATGCTTTTCGCAGTATTTTTCAGTGTGACAGAGAGAGTAGAGATCCAGGAGCACAAGAAAGATTCAGTTCTCCTTTTCCCACAACTACTAACCTTGGAATTCCATGTAGGAACCCTGAAGACACATTAGCCCCAGCCAGGTTGGGTATCTTGTTCTGCAGAGCAGTAGCGTTCCCCGGGGCTAGGGTTGCCAGAGAAAATATAGGATGCCTAGTTAAATTTGATTTTCAGATAATACATAGTTTTTTTAGTATAAATCTGTCTCAGATATTTCGTGAGACATGCTCATACTAAAAATATGCAATATTTGGAGGGAATGCTTATACTGAACGCTATTCATTGTTTCATCTGAAAGTCAAATTTAATTGAACATCCTGTATTTTTATTTGCTAAATCTGGCAAACCCACCAAGTAGTCTACTTTCAGATTTTAAAGATGGCCACCAAAGGCTTTTGAACTGTTTGATTTTATAAAAGGGAATTTTAAAATAGCTCTGTGTGTTTGCAAAAATCTTTTTTCTTGAGAGTTGATTGGCATTCTGTCATATTTAGTGTTTTGGGGGTTTTTTTGTTTGTTTGTTTGTTTTAGGCTCTGAAACCCCCAAACGGATTCTCTCTCTCCCTTCTAATTTCCGTGTACCCTGAGGTATTAACCTTCGTAGAAAACAGGATAGGTTCATACCAACGAACTCCATCAAAAATCAGCTTGCCTCTTCAAACATTTCAAATACTTTAAATACTTTTTCTGAGATTAAATACCCATGTTCAAAATAGGATGGGGATTGTGCCATATTTTGTAAGAGAAATTGCTTTGAGAGTGGTGTTGGCAGGACTGCGTAGAATGGCAGCCAAATGCTGATCTACCAGCCTGGGAAACCAGTGATGGTTTCTGACTTCTTTCTCTCACCACTGTTACTATCTTGATACACTTTTAGTGTTTCCACTCACCTGCAAATGATGCAGGCAGACATTATAGACCCAATTCTGCCACTCCTGTAGTTATCAAAGCTTAACCATTTTAATGGTGGAGGGAAAAAAACCCACTGTGAAGAATAAATATTCACAAGATTTTAATCAAGGAGTATCCCAAGAGACTCTCACATTTTACCATAACCTAGCAGAAGGAAATCTTTTCTGTAATTAATAATAATTTGGGTCTTTAGAAAAATCATCTCTACTTGCTTATTAAACATTTATTGATTGTGTGTGTGTGTGTGTGTGTGTGTGTGTGTGCGCACGCTCCTCTCAGTGTATAAAAGCTTTTACTGAAGTAAAATTTACATACAATAAAATGGGTAAATAATTTTAAACTTGCAGGTCAGTGCCTACTGACAATTGTAACCTCTATGTAACCACCACTCAAAATAAGGCACAGAATCTTTTCATCACCCTAGAAAGTTTCCTCATGGCCCTTTTCGGTCAATCCCCATCTCTGTCCCCAGTTCACCCAAGCAACTACTTCCTGGTTTCTGTCACCACAGATTTGTTTTGCCTATTGTTGTACTTCATATCAATGGAACCAGTCAGTATGTGTTTGGGGGGTGTGTGTGTGTGCATGCACACACACCCTTCTGGCTTCTTTTATACAACCTAATGTTTTTGATCTACATGTGTTATATCAATGGTTCATTCCTTTATATTTCTGAGTAGCATTATAGGACTATAATATATTTATCCCTTCTCTTATTGATAGACATTGGGTCATTTCCAATTTGGGGTTATTATAACTAGGGCTAGCTATGAGCATTCTTGTACAATTTTTTGGTTATATGTCTTCATTTATCTTGGGTAAGGATTGGTTAAGGATGGAATTGCCAGGTCATAGGTTAGATGTGTATTTGACCTTCTTAGAAGCTGCCGAACAATTCTCCAACATGAGGGTACAATTTTGTACCCTCACCACCAGTGTATGAGAGCTCCAGTTTTTCCACATCTTCACCAGCTGGTGTCATCAGTCTTTCTTCAAAGCCCTTTGGGCTGATGTGAAATGGCATCTCCTTATGGTTTTCATTTGCATTTTCCTGATGATTATTGTGTTGAGCATTGTCATAGGTTGGGTTACCTTGGAAGCAGACTCTGAGAGGGAGATTAGTTAGCAGGAGGTTTTTTTCTGGAGTGTACTTGGGCTCAACCCCTATGACATGGAAGAAAAAAGTATGATTGGACAGAGGAAAAGCTGAGCTCTGATGTAGTCTCAGAGGCTTCAGCTAACCCTATAGAAGCACTGAAACTGGGATGACCCTTTAAAAATATTTTGAGTTTGGGCAAGGGCCGGGTTGATTAGTCACTGTATGCACGCCACCATGTAAAGGAGTGACCTTAGGCAGATCAGGACTCTTCAACTAAGACAATCAAGCATTGAGATGGACTGATAGTCAATGGCTGTCTGTTGGCAGGCTTTTTAACAGCTGAGGAATAAATTGTTTAATCCCCAAGGAAAATCTGGGTGATATATCATAGTGTTTACCACAAGCACCCCTTCATGGCTAATTGGCCATTTATGTTTCTTTTTTTTTTTTTTTTAAGATTTTATTTATTTATTTGACAGACAGAAATCACAAGTAGGCAGAGAGACAGGCAGAAGGCGGCAGGGGGAGGGAAGTAGGCTCCCTGCTGAGCAAGGAGCCAACATGGGGGCTCCATCCCAGGACCTAGAGATCATGACCTGAGCCGAACGCAGAGGCTTTAACCCACTGAGCCACCCAGGCGCCCCTATATTTCTTTTTTTGAGAGGTGTCTACTTACGTGTTTTGCCCATTTTTTAATTGGGTAGTTCATATTTTGTTGTTGATTTATAAGCATTCCTTATATTATCTGGGTATGAATCCTTGGTCAAGTATATATACTATGAATATTTTTTCCCAGTCTCTCACTTGTCTACTCATTTCTTCTTTTTCTTAAGATTTTATTTATTTATTTGAAAGAGAGAGAGAGTGAGAGAGAAAGAGAGCACAAGCGGGGTGCGGAGGGACAGAGGGAGAAGCAGACTCCCCACTGAGCAGGGAGCCAACATGGGGCTCCATCCCAGGACCTGGAGATCATGACCTGAACCGAATGCAGATGCTCAACCAACTGAGCCACCCAGGCGTCCCGTCTACTCATTTTCTTAAAGGCATCTTTTGATGAAGAGACATTTTTAATTTTTATGAGGTCCAATTTTTCAGTTTTTTCTTTTATGGTTACTGCTTTCAGTATTCTGCCAAGAAATCTTTGCCTCTCTCAAGATTGCAAAGATATTTTTCTGTATTTTTTTCTAGAAGCCGGGTGGTTCTTGTGCTACTCACTTTCAAAAGCAAAGTTTACGGTGAGGGAGTTTCTGCATATAAAATTACTTGATCAACATAGTGAATTCAGAAATTTTAGATGAGCAATAAGAAAACAAAAAGGGGAGACACCTGGTTAGCTCAATTGGTAAAACTCATGACTCTTGATCTTGGGCTTTTAGAGTTTGAGCCCCACATTGGACGTAAAGATTACTTCAAAATAAAATCCTTTTTCTTAAGGATTTTATTTATTTATTTGAGAGAGAGAGGGCACAGTTGGAGGGAGGGAGAGGAAGAGGGAAAAAATCCCAAGCAGACTCCATGCGGAATGTGGTGCCTACATGTGTTGTATGTATCAATGGTTCATTCCTTTATATTTCTGAGTAGCATTATAGGACTATAATATATTTATCCCTTCTCTTATTGATAGACATTGGGTTATTTCCAATTTGGGGCTATTATAACTAGGGCTAGAGATTGAAAGGCTCAGTCTCACAACCCTGACACCATTACCTGAGCTGAAACAAGGAATTGATGCTTAACCAACTGAGCCACCTAGCCGTCCCAAAAATAAGTAAATCTTTAAAAAAAAGAAAAGACAAAATGAAACCAGATTGCGTTAATAAGACATAGCACTTCTCAAAATCCTTCTTTCTCTTAATACCTTATGCAGAGGTTGATGGTTTGAAACTTCTCTCAACCAGCCCCTTTTCTCCTGCTTCCCCCTTCCCTTCCTTCCTTTTCCCATCATCTCTTCCTCCCACCCCCAAGATGTTTTGAGAGGATTCCTGTCATGTTTCTGTGAATATCTACCTTCTCAAATGTCAATTAAATTAAAGCTGTATCTAATTTTCCCCAGGACCATCATTTTACTCATCTAGCAGCAAAACATTCTTCTTGCCATGTGGGAAAGAGAAAGTTGTGAAAACTCATCCTTACTGTATTTTTTTCCTTACATATAAAGCACCCATATGAGCAAACTTATAGATAGCTATAACTCCCACAACACATGATTGTTTGCTTAGACTAAATGCCTAGAGTAAAACCCTAAATCAAAGAGCACGACCATTTTTAAAGGATTTCATCTATTTTTATTTTATTTTATGTTCATCTATGTTTTGTAGTAATCTCTACACTTGAAGTGGGGCTTGACTCATGATCCCGAGATCAAGAGTCACATGCTGTTTCGAACAAGTCAGCCAGGTGCCCCCCAGAGTGTGAATATTTTAAAAAATATTTAATTTATTTATTTGTTTGAGAGAGTGAGGCGGGGGCAGAGGGAGAGGGGAAGAATCGCAAGCAGACTCCATGCTGAGTGTAGAGCCCAACTCGGGGCTTGATCCCCACCAGGAGATCAAGACCTGAGCTGAAACCAAGAATTGGACACTTAACCAATGGAGCCAGCCCAGCTGAACATTTTTAAGGCTCTTAATACACATTGCCCAACCGACCTCCAGAAATGTACTGATTTATACCCCTTCCAGCGTTATATGAGAGTATTTGCTTCCACACCCCCAGAGTGTTATTAGCTCTGTTTTCTTTTCATCTGTGCCAATTTGGTAGATGAAAATGGTACCTCCTCGCTCTTTATTTTGCATTTCTTTGAAGTGCACTTGAAGAATTTTTTTTTTCCCTATTGGCCATTTTTATTGCTTTGGTGAATTGTTGTGCACTTCATACTCTATTCTGTCACTTCCGCCCCCAAGTATCACATGAAGCAGATGTTACTATTCTCATTTTTGAAAACTGAGAAGTGCGTGGATTAACTTGCCTGGGATCTCAGCGGCTGGTGACTGGCAGAACCAGGGCAAGAACCCAAGTTTGCTTAGGGGCGCCTGGGTGGCTCAGTGGGTTAAGCCGCTGCCTTCGGCTCAGGTCATGATCTCAGGGTCCTGGGATCGAGTCCCGCATCGGGCTCTCTGCTCGGCAGGGAGCCTGCTTCCCTTCCTCTCCCTCTGCCTGCCTCTCTGCCTACTTGTGATCTGTCTGTCAAATAAATAAATAAAATCTTTAAAAAAAAAAAAAAAAGAACCCAAGTTTGCTTGACTTTGAACCGGCACTCTTTTCTCCTCCACTTCTCGTGATCTTTTTCTGTAAACTCCAGGGCTGATAGAATTCAACCCAAAGAATGGCTGGCACAAGAAAAGACTAGAGCTCGGATTCCCATCTCACTCTTCCCTAACACATGGTGCATAACTTGGCCCCGGAAGAGCAGACGAGTTTTTATCACCTGTTCCATTTCAATATTAAAAACTGGGTGCCTGGGTGGCTCAGTGGGTTAAGTATTAAAAACTTATGAACAGAACTTATTTTCTCTTGATGGCCATCAGAATCTTCCGGTTTTCTAGCAGTGCCCCCAAATTCTTTATCTGTCTCTACAACCTCTCAAAGCCTTAGTTTCTTCAATCGTAAAATTAAGTGTTGAGGGGCGCCTGGGTGGCTCAGTGGGTTAAAGCCTCTGCCTTCAGCTCAGGTCATGATCCCAGGGTCCTGGGATTGAGCCCCACATCGGGCTCTCTGCTCAGCAGGGAGACTGCTTCCTCCTCTCTCTGCCTGCCTCTCTGCCTCCTTGTGATTTCTTTCTGTCAAATAAATAAATAAATTTTTTAAAAAATTAAGGGTTGGACTGGATCATCTTTAAAGTTCTTTCTAGGGGCCCTTGGGTGGCTTAGTTGGTTGGGCATCTGTCTTCGGCTCTGGTCATGATCCGAGAGTCCTGGGATCAAGCTCCATGTCGGGCTCCCTGTTCAGCTGGGAGTCTACTTGTCCCTCTTTGTCTGCCATCCCTGTGGTCTCTCTCAGTCTCTCTCTCTCTCTCCCTCAAATAAACAAATAAAACAAAATCTTAAAGTTCTTTCTTTTTCTCCCTTTTTTCAAGATTTTAAAAAAAAATATTTATTTATTTGACAGACAGAGATCACAAGTAGGCAGAGAGGTAGGCGGGGTGGGGGGGGAAACAGGCTCCCTGCTGAGCAGAGAGCCCAATGCGGGGCTCGATCCCAGGACCCTGGGATCATGACCTGAGCCAAAGGCAGAGGCTTTAACCCACTGAGCCACCCAGGCGCCCCTTTCAAGATTTTATTTTTAAGTCATCCCCAACGTGGGGCTCGAACTCACAACCCTGAGATCAAGAGTTGCACTCTCCAGCAACTAAGCCAGTCAGGTGCCCCAAGTTCTTTCCAGGTCTTAAACTACATTTTTCTATTAATTTTCTGTAGAAAAAGTTAGTATGTTCCCATCTATGAGCTTCAGCTAATGAGGGCTGCATCTAACAGTTTGTGAGGTCTAGGAAATTCTCCTTAATAGTAATATATATTGCAAGCATTGAGAAAATTTTCAAAGTTTCTTTCTGCAAAACATCATATACTCAATATTTAAATCCAAGTCAGGCATGGGAGATCAGTGTTTAACATTGGATGTTTTGTGTTTTATATTTATATTATGATGTTCAAAAGGTAGGTATAACATTTTAATATTTGTCAACTTGCTTTTACAAAACTAAATCCTAAATTACTACCAAAAAAAGAAAAAAAAAAGAATGCTTTTTCCTTTCTGACCTGCCTTTCTGTCCTTCTCACTGTCCTTTCCTTTCCCCTTGATATGTTGCCTTATTTTCCAGAGGATGTTTCTCTCTCTCTTTGTCTCTCTGTTCCCTGGGTTGGGATATCCGCCCCTCCCCACCCCAGTTTTGTTTCCATGGTCACCTTCTGTGTTTCTACTTTTACCCTCTATCATTCTCTAGACTCTTTACCATTTTCCTTGCTTTACTGTTCTCTATGTTCTTCTCTGTGGCAGCTGCAAGATAACCATAAAGCCTGGTTTACTTTTAACAGATCAAATCTCCTTGATTGCTTCTTCTGGGGTTTGTAGGTTATTCCGTGAAAATGAAAATCAAAGGTCAGTCACACAAGACAAGGCATCACAGACTCATTTCAAGCACTGATAGAACCTCAATTAGTCCTGCACGCCCTGTGGACCGGCCCATCGCATTGAACGAAGTGTTCCTAACAAGGGACATTGACCATATGATGTAATGTTATTGAACATAGCATGGATTGCAATATCTATAAGCCTTTTATTATGTATATTTGCCGGTTTCCAGGTTTTATGACCACTTGTAGTTCATCAATGGATTTTTTCCTTGCCTTTTCTCTCTATGTTATCCATATCTTCATAAGCATCCTCTTCCTTAGAACTGGCCCTTGTTATAACGATTTAATTTTGCAGACGGAACCAGACACTTAAGTGGAGTCTATTGAGAACCAGAAGTTGTAGAACAGCTCAGTTCTATTTTGGCCCTGCTATGTATCTGTCAAGGGCCAGAATTTCTGTTCCAATTAAGAGGAGGAAGTTACTCAAGAGAGGCCCCTTAGCAACACTCAGCATCCATTTAAAAAATAGCCTATAAGCCACGGACATTTTACTTTTCCAAAACAGTCTGAGAAATTATTAAAAACAATAAAATATGTCTCTGCAGAGTACTACTTCCTGAGGCCTTTAAATGTTTATCTGTCGTTCCTTTCTTTCCTTTGTTCACAATATCATTGAGAGACAAGAATTTATTATTCCCACAGCGCCAAAGAGAAACTGGATGTGCAGATCGGTTTTGAATTTCCAAAGCATTCAGTCGGTTGGGCCAGATCTGAAACCAGAAACTGGGTCTCTCTGCTGGCTGAGTCTCTCATCCCAAGCTTTTCATCCTCCTCCCAGAAGCCGCCTGACTCGTGTAGAGGATGTGACTTGGCTTATTCATTGCTCTTGGAAAATGAACCTCTCTCCTCCTTCCCACCTTTTACCTCTTAAAAAAAAAAGGTCAATAATACCCTCACTTTACTAAATAAGCAGGAGAAAATTTATAAAGAATCTGTAGCGGCCTGCCATCGGGAATGGCTCAGGTGACAGCCAGCCACCTGGACGCAGAGAAATGGCCATAGTCACTGGCGATTTTGGTAATTGTTCCACTAGCTGTCATCACAATTTCCAGAAAAACTGCCAAGAAAAAGCAGGAATTTGCATTTCATAGAACCCCCTCCCCCACGTTATTATGGACCTTGGAACTTTCCCCCCCATTGCCCCTTGCCCTCGTGCCTTCATTCCCCCTCCCTCCCCCCACCGCCACCCCCCCCCACACCATTCCAGATAAACTGGCAAGGTATTTGACCTCACCTGCATTTGAAGAACTCAGTACTCATGGAGGTGCTTCCCTCCTGTCAGAAATCCTTATTGAGACCGAGTTCATATTTCTTTTCTTCATCTAGGATTGTTTTCTTAAAATCAAAACTCCCAGGGACAAGCGCCTTGTCCATACTTTCCCTTTCACTTCTTGTCCTCTCTCACTCTAGACAATACACTCAGGTCCTTAGTACTGAGGTACTTCTCACACGGAAGTAACTGGCAATGGAAGCTTATCTTCACCTCCAAAGCATGTGACTCATTTATGTTGTACCCAAACACACCACGGTGCCTGGCCCATTGTTGGGACTCAATGAATGATTGTTGGATGGAACTTGCTTAAATTGGCCTAAGGCATCTCCTGAATTTCCCAGTGTGCCGAGTTCCAGGGAAATTGAGACTCACTAAGCCAACTGCTCCCTTCCTGTCTGGGGAGACCCACCCAGAGACCAGAACAGGGTCAGCCACACCTCTGCAAAGGGAAAGGGCTTGACTGGTGTCCCCTTCTGCCTGCGATCCCACCCCATACTTTTTCCTCTGCTGCAGGCAAAGTCAAGCAGTCCCGAAACTTGTTTTTTCCAGGGCACAGCTGCTAATAGAACAGGCTGTGGGCTAGATAGGGATCAGGGTAAATACCAGAGCCTGAATTGTATCACGGGCATTGCTAAGAAAGGTTAGAATTTGATGAGGACCTAAATAGGGCTAATCTCCCAAGAGCTTATCTTTCTGTATGCAGGGATTAAGAGCATGATCTCTAGAGGTCTACCATCTAGGTTCGAACAGTTTTTGCACTTTTTAAACGGTGTGACCTTAGGAAAGCTACTTAACTTCTCTATACCTCAATTTTCTCACCCATGAAGTAGGGATCATAATAACACCTGCATCATACGGTTGTTGAAAGGATTAAATAGTTTACTACATGTTAGTGCCCGGTATTGTTATGCCTAGGGAGGATGGCTTTGGATGGTAACAAGTTTACCCTGTTGAGGTTTGCGTGTGCAAATGCAGGGCTGGGGCAGAGTTAAGTAGTGGGGTCTGGAGATAGCAGAATTACTTTGCACAAATGATTGAGAAGAATTTGGATTTCAGGGTAGGGAAGCAATCACAGGAGAGCATAAGGAGGAGAAATGAGAGAGAAGGGGAAAATTAAAAGCAACTTCAAATTTTCACTAATACCAAGACATCTTTTAAGAATGGGCATATTTAGGGACGCCTGGGTGGCTCAGTTGGTTGGGCAGCTGCCTTCGGCTCAGGTCATGATCCCAGCGTCCTGGGATCGAGTCCCACATCGGGCTCCTTGCTCGGCGGGGAGCCTGCTTCTCCCTCTGCCTCTGCCTGCCATTCTGTCTGCCTGTGCTCACTCTCTCTCCCTCTCTCTCTCTGACAAATTAAAAAAAAAAAAAAAAAGAATGGGCATATTTAATTTGAAATTCCTGATGTTGCTGGGATCTAAACCACCACGAAAGTAAAATGGTACAACTCCTTGGAGAGCAATTTGGTACTATCTAAATTAAAATGTACATATATTTTGACCCTTCAAAAGGGTCAAAGGTCAAAGGGTCAAAGGATAGACCTTAGCACTTGCAAACAGATTCATGGCCTCTTTGTTGTGATACCAAAAGCTTGAGAACAACCTAAGGGCCTATCAACATAGTGTATCTACAAAATGGAATATTATGTAGTCACTACAAAGGTCAAGGCAAGGTTATAATACTATTCACGGAACAATACCCAAGCTAAAAAAAGACAGTTCTATTGTAGGCAGAGGGGAAGCACCCAGAAGCCAATGAGAGAAGCCAAAGTCCAAACTAGAGTCTATATTCTTGAGAACCACCTAAGGGCCTATCAACATAGTGTATCTACAAAATGGAATATTATGTAGTCACTACAAAGGTCAAGGCAAGGTTATAATACTATTCATGGACTAATACCCAAGCTAAAAAAGACAGTTCTATTGTAGGCAGAGGGGAAGGACCCAGAAGCCAATGAGAGAAGCCGAAGTCCAAACTAGAGTCTATATTCTTGAGAAATATACATTTACTAGAGTCTATATTCTAGACTATCTATATTCCTAGAGGAATATACATTTCTAGAGGAATATACAGAAATCAGTACATTTCTGGAGGTCGGTTGGGCAATGTGTATTAAGAGCCTTAAAAATGTTCAGCTGGGCTAGCTCAGTCAGTTAAGTGTCCAACTCTTGGTTTCAGCTCAGGTCTTGATCTCCTGGTGGGGATCGAGCCCCAAGTTGGGCTCGATCATGTTTGGAGGGGCTGATGGGGGTGATGAAGATTAGGAATTACAAAGCCTTAAGAGTTGCATGGAGGAACGATCCCCATGACAGCAGTTGGGGGATTAGCAAAAGGGAAGGTCTTTGAGGATTCCTTTTAAAAACAGCTAGTGCTTGTGACTATCCATATAGAAATTCGTAGTTGTGTGGTGCCTCGGTGGGTTTGGTGGGCTTAATGGGCCAGGGGAAGATCAGAGAAAGGTAGTAAAGGAGCAGGAAGATGGGGCTAAGAAAATGAGACAAGGAAGTTGTGGGTAGATAATCAGTTATGTAGATTTTTAACTAGCCTTTCAAAGGATACTGAACTCAAAGGATATTGATTAAAAGATTGATATCAACAAAAAGAGCCCTCTCTGTCCTATTAAACATTTTAAAAAATCAATAACTTGCATGATGATCTAGCTGGGAAAGATAATTAATAGGATGGATGATAGCAGTGAGATTTAAAATCATCTTGACAGATTGGAGCAAAGAGCCAACATTGACAAGATGAAATTTGACAGGGATCAAGTGAAGACCTACATTTAGATTTTAAAAAAACAAAATCAATGGTACAGGAAGTAGTGGTACTGGCTTGACAGCATTTTATGTGAAAAAGGTTTAGGACTCACCAAACCCAAGGTGGTCACAGTTTCATGAAAAAACACAGTGTCATATCAAGACAGGTAACTGTCTCATCGTGTATTAAACTGCACGGTTCTGGGTGCCCCATATGGAAAAAGACATCGATGAACTAGTGTATGCCCACTTACAGATTGGAGAAGAATCCGGTAACTTTACCAGGGGAGGAAGAATTAGTGGAGTTCAGAGATATTAGATATGTGGAAAAATAATACCTGTCCCTGGAGTGCCTGTGTGACTCAGTCGTTGTCTGCCTTTGGCTCCGGTTATGATCCCACGGTTCTGGGATCAAGCCCCGCATCAGGCTCCCTGCTCCGCGAAAAGCCTACTTCTCCCTCCACCACTCCCCCTGCTTGTGTTCCCTCTCTCACTGTGTCTCTCTCTGTCAAATAAATAAATAAAATCTTAAAAAAAAAAAGCTGTCCTCAAAAAGCTTACTTTGTCAAGTATAAGGCTAACAATAGGAAATTGACAATGTTCAACCATTTTAATCTATAAAAATGGCAATTTCATGTGAATCAACCTAAGTAGAAGAGGATGTAGCCTCATTTTCTAATGTAGCAGAGAGCCCATGAGAGTCATTGGGTGAAAAGGGGGAGCAAATATAACATCAATATAGAAAGGCATTTGTCACAATCAGATGATCGAGAGGAGAATAAACTGCCTTGCCCAATTCTGGGTTCCCTGTCACTGAGAGAGCCCAGGTGGAGCCGGGTGACAGTCTATTGGGGATATGCAGAATTTCTGTATTTTGTGGGAGATGCTCCGTGATCCAGCCTGAGTCTCCAACCTCTCTAGCTAGTCGCCACAGTACAGGGACAGTGCACCAGATTCTGAGTGCCCTGGCCACGTTGCATTCTGAGTCATCCATACGGGAGAGCACAAAATTGGAGGGGAGAGGTGCATCAAGAACAAAGAATAAAGGGAAAATTCTGAGGTGGGACAGCCAGGACAGATAACCACACATGAAAGATACAGGAATGGGAAGGAAAATAAATCCTGGCTAAGGGTGAGGAGGAGAGGGTAGGTGTGGTTCCGCTGGGCCAGGATTTTAGGCTTGAAGATCTGATATTGAGACTATGGAGCTTGGGGTTATAACCCTGTAGCTTTCTTCTTCCCTCCCTGTGGCGCACTCTCCCTTCCTCCCTGTAGGCAGCCCTTATGGAAACTCTGAAACTCTTTTTCTCTTTTTTTCCAGATGGGGAGCTCTGGCAGAATGTTCTGGCTTGTGTGCAATGACTCCGTTCTCTCTGCCAAGGGATAGAGCTAAAATCTGCTTTCTTGGAAACCAGCTAATGTCTTTAGGAAGCATGACCCTAGTTAGGGAGAGATTGGGATCTTTGACTAAAGGGGAGGGTAAGAAAATAATGTCCAACATCCACTGGCATAGTGATTCACAAGGATATTAGGATCTGAATACCAAAAAAAAAAAAAGATTTAAAAATGGAATCTTCGGTCTTGAGATGTAACCTCACACAGACAACTGCGTTGGTCTTCTTCGAATCTTAGATAACTAAAAGCGTTTCCAACAATCTGTGGAGGAGGCAACAAATCTAGCTCACATTTCCACGGGACAGATATTGAAAGGGACATGTATGAAGCCCAGAAGCACATTATAATCGATTTCCTATTGAAATCGTGAATTTGGGGGTCATAAGAACTCCCATAAAGTCCAGAAAGCCCAGAACATTGCTATAGGCCATCGGTAACTAGGCCGAGGAAAAGAGAATGGAATTTGGGGTGGGGTAGGCAACCTGACTTCAGTCCCTAGATGGGCCCCTGACTCACTATGTAGATAATGACCAGTCACTTCCTGCCTCAGTGTTCCAGGCCCCTTCTCCCCAGCCCCTGTCGCTGTCCGAATAAAATCAAAGAACACTTTTCTTCTTTCTTGAGAAAGCGAAGCATGATTGTTTCTAGAAAAACAACCTGGAAAATAGCCAACCTCTTCGTGTAGCAATATGCGATGATTTGATTCATTTTGTAACCAGTGTAGCCTCCTGGGTGCTACAACATAAAGCCACGAGGACCCGAAACCAATTCTTTGTTTGGCGGGTCCCCAGACCGGGATGAAGTAGGTAGGTGGTCTGCTTTCCTCTTCTGTCTCTTCTGCCTTCTGGGATGACACGGTGCTGTTGCTAAGGAAGCCTTCTGGTGAGAGATTTAGAGATAACTGGGTAACACCCAGCTAGGTCAGGGAATGAGTCAGGGCTCAAGGACTCGATACCAACCTCTCCCACTCCTGCCAGGAAAGCTCTGGGTGAGACAGATGAGAGAGTCGCTGAGGGGCGGGCCTCCGGCCGCCTGCCCTGAGGCCTCCAGCTTGTGGTTTCACCCTGGTTTGCCCTGCAGCTGTAACGTGTCTCCTGACACGCAAGCCCTGACAGGCCTTCCCTCCCCCTTTCCCAGACTTCGGCTCTGACCCAGAAACAGATGGCACGTTCCACCCTACAAGGGACTACGGGAGAAAAGAGAGGACAAGGGAAGAAGGGAACCAGGTGGAGAAGGGATGCTTCAGAAAACACAGGGCATTGGGGTGCCTGGGTGGCTCAGTGGGTTAAAGTCCCTGCCTTTGGCTCAGGTCATGATCCCAGCTTCCTGGGATCGAGCCCCACATAGGGCTCTCTGCTCAGCAGGGAGCCTGCTTCCCTGCCTCTCTCTGCCTACTTGTGATCTTTGTCAAGTAAATAAATAAAATCTTCAAAACAAAATGAAAAACAAAATAAAACAAAATGAAAACACAGGGAAGAGTGCAAGAGACTTTTGTCTCGGAGGTGAAGCCAAAAGGGTACTGTGGCCGGGTGACATGGGGGATGGGGGGTTGTAGTTTAGAACAGGACTGAGGGCTAAGCCTGAGGAGGACCCAGCAACACCCACCTGGAAACCTGCTAAGCCTCCAAACAAAATGGCAAACAGTGATATTTCTCGTTTGGAGGTACTCAGCTCTGACAAATCCATTTCTCTTTCCTCAGCACCTTTTCCAGTTCGTGGCAATTCTTAGAACTCCTCCAGGATGAGAGCAGTGTTAGTCACCTACTGTCTACCGGTCACCCTTCCCTGTATGAGTTCACTCAGGGCTCACAGCAGCCTGACGAGGTCAGGTCTATGATCCCCATTTCACAGATGGGTACACCGAGTTTGAAAGTAGTGGGTCCAGGTCTGTATCCATTGCCAGAGCCCTCATGGATTCCACTACCTCAAGCTGCCTTTGATTTGACATCAAATCAAATCAAAATGATACCAAAGGTAGAGACTTCTTAAGCCTTCCAAGGAGCAGGCAGGAGCAGACCAGGTAAGGAACAATGAGCAGAGATCTCTAAATCTTTGAGTGGAGGTATTTGAAAATTCTGGAATGGTTAGGATCGCTAGGCCTCCCTGCAGCCAGAGGTCCCAGTGCAGCCTTGGTACCCTCTAGTGGAAGTTTTCTGCATTCACACAGCTTCCCTGGTTTCAACCCCAAACTGCTGGGAGGAAAGCCCTCATTCAGTCCCTGGAAAGCGTCCCAGAAGAATGGAAGATACATGTTTCTGTTGTCAGGGTCTGTGAGGCGCAGAAAAAAGAATACAGGCTGGAAGGGAGGGGTTCTGAGCCCTTGGTTCACAAGGGGCTCTAAAGGGAGTCCTTGCTGATATATACGTGAACTCAGGCCTTTATATGATTAATAGGAGCTCAGTACAGATTCAGCTTTTACAGCTCTAGAAAGAGCCTACTTGTTAGTGGGCAAAAGTAGCGATCCGAGACACAAAGTGACTTGCCTGAGGCCACAGGGGAAGTCAATGTCAGCAATGAAGGGACTACATCCTTGTCTCCTGCCTCTCAACCCAGAACTCTTTGTGCTTTATCACACTCCTCTATTTGTGGTTTGATTGATTTTAGCCATAAGTTGGTGTGCATATAAGGATATGAGGTCGTATGTATAATCAAAGAATTGCTTTTGCCCACAATTTACTTCCTGCCTGCAATCTGTACACTTTGTGTTCTTTTGTTCGACACATTTATAGATCCCAGTTATTGCCAAACATTACTCAAGGCACTGCTTTTCAAATTTGTGGACCCTTTCCCAGGGTGCCCCAGCATAAGAAGATAGGCTTCCAAGCCCCGAACCTCATGATTACAGCCCTCCAGGTGGCCCCCCTGGGGCGTCTTCCCCGGGTTTCCGATGCTAAGGTGTTATTTCTGTCTCCTTCCTCCTGCAGAGGTAATCCCTGGGCATGGAAGTGGGTTAGAAACAGATTACTCTGATCCAGGGGCTTTGCCCTCTCCTCCCTGAGCGTGGCACGAGGTGGGGGCAGAGGGGAGGGGGAAGGGAGCAGGGCATGTCACAAATAGCCTGAAATTCCCTTTTAGGATTATTGCTTGATTTAGCCAGCTGGAGTGAAAAGGGAGCAAGAGGTAAGGGATTAATTCTAGACCGGGCTTGAACAGCAGGCAACATGGGCTTCTTTTCTGGCTGCACCCAATGAGCAATATCTCTTCTTACGTATACCTTTAGAAATAAGGAGTCTGAGGAAGGCAGAAAAAGGTAAAGGCAACGGCCTTTGTCCTCAGCAGCAGGGATGAGTGGAAGAATGGATGAGAAAGAACAGCTAGCAGAAAGAAAAAAAAAAGAAATGTGAGCAGCACAGAAATAAAGGGTCAGTTATAGGCTTAGAAATTACATGCATTTTGGTGGTCTTAGCTTCAACAGATACGAAAACTGCTGCAGTGGGTAGAAGCAGAAGCAGGCTCCCCTCTGAGCAGGAAACCCAAGGAGGGGCTTGGTCCCAGGACCCTGGGTTCATGACCTGAGCCAAAGGCAGAGGCTTAAGCAACTGAGCCACCCAGGGACCCCTGTGGTTTAGGTATTTAATTATCACCTTTCTATCAGTAGGAAAAAAGGGTGGAGCTAAGATATAAATTCAGACACTACAATGTTCTTTTTTCTTTCTTTTAAGATTTTATTTATTCATTTGACAGACAGAGATCACAAGTAGGCAGAGAGGCAGGCAGAGAGAGAGAGAAGCAGGCTCCCTGCTGAGCAGAGAGCCTGATGTGGGGCTGGATTCCAGGACCTTGAGACCATGACCTGAGCCAAAGGCAGAGGCTTAACCCACTGAGCCACCCAGGCATCCCTCCCTATAGTGTTCTTAAGTACGATGTGAAAGCTATAGATGGTTAACTCTTGGAGTGACAGAGAAGCTTTGCTAACATTGTTAGCTAAAGATCAATTAGGAGCATTTCTTAATAAGTCAGAATTCTTGGTTTCCTCTGTCTCTTTATCTTGAACAACTCATTTATTTTGCTTTTCATGCTTTTGCTCAAGAGAGGGAAGTACAGGGGCACCTGGGAGGCTCGGCAGGGAGCCTGCTTCCTCCTCTCTCTGCCTCCCTCTCTGCCTACTTGTGATCTGTCTCTGCCAAAGAAGTAAATAAAATCTTTAAAAAAAAAAAGTGTTTTTTTTTTTTTAAAAAGAGGGAAGTACAATATAAACACATGGCAAGCCTATTACTTGCTTCAATCCAAGTATCACATTGTTTACTGTAATCAATAAATATTATAATCAGAATCTTCCAGTTCTCCAGAAAGATTTTCTTGGTTCAAATCAACTGTGCTTCTCCTAGAATGTAGGTCACCAGGCACAATTTCAGAAGTTCCAATCTGATGTCATCTGCCACTGGAAGACAAAAAAAACCCCGCAAGTATATGTCCCACTGCTCAAGGGATAGCCCATTCTCTTTGGCTCCATTGAGAAATTTCAATCGGAAAACCAGGGATTCCAGGAATCTCCTATATTTGGAGAAACAGGAAATCAACTTTGCCTCCTGGGATTCTACTCATCCATCTATTGAATAAATATCTGAGTGTCTACTATGTGCAAGACTTTTTTTTTTTTTTTGCAAGGCTGAGCTCCCAATCACTTTACTCCTTCCTCTAATTGCTCTTATTTTGCCTTTTCAGAAATGCGAACTACTAGGGTTGTAGTATTCAAAAATATCCTTTCAGTGTTTGGTGTTAAGACAGCTCCAATTTTCCAGAGAGTTAATGAGATAGGATGATAATATGAATTTTCCAAATGAGCAGCTATTAAAAAAAAAACCACTTACAATTCAGCTCAGAATGAAATTAATTGATATCAACTCCCCTTATTATCTCATTCAGGGTGATATAGAACAAGTTTGTACTCCCTGAGAAACTGATTACAGGGGCCCTGGCTGGCTCAGTCAGTAGAGCATGTGACTCTCAATCTTGGGGTTGTAAGTTTGAGTCCCACATTGGGTGTAGACATTACTTTTTAAAAAATTTATTTATTTATTTATTTATTTGAGAGAAAGAGCGTGTGCAGAAGCACAGGGAGCAGCAGGCAGAGGGAGGGGGAGAAGCAGGTTCCCTGCTAAGCAGAGAGGGGCTCCATCCCAAGACCCTGGGATCATGACCTGAACTTAAGACAGATTCTTAACTGACAGATGCATAACTACATCAGGTGCCCCAGGTGTAGACATTACTTAAAAGTAAAATCTTCCAAAAAAATAAAAAAGAAAGAAAGAAAGAAAATGGAAAAAACAAACAAACAAACAAACCAGAAAGAAAAGTAAAATCTTAAAAAAAAAAAAAAAGGAAAGAAAAAAAACTGATCAGAGAGCAGACAGAAGTGATCTGGGATGTACTGGCTACCATGTAAAGCCAATATAAAACTCAATGATGGGGGAGATAATCTCGGATAGACTATCTCAGTATTCTGTATTAATAACCATTCATTATGGAATGGAGTTTCCTCACTTCGGTAGGGAGACCAGTTTAAAAAAATATCACATTTTATTTTCTGAGGCATAGAGTCTGTTAAGAAATAATGAGCTATCTCTCATTTAAATGCTTAGTAATATACATTCTTTCATACCTACATCTAGCACCTAATTTCACGTCCCTATTAATGTGTCATGCTATAGGTTCAGGGCTGTGGCTAGAATTGTGGGGACATTCTTACCCTTGAATAATTTACAGTATAATTGACAAACTTAGATTTAAGGCAATACAAGCGATCCTGAGACCCAAAAGTAATCTCTCTTCTTTGATATCTGTAGCATTTTATCTAGACTTTCATAACCGTTCCATTCCAGCCTGTGAACTCTTGCATATGCATACCACAAGTTCTTAGCTCATTACAAAATGCCCTACGTAAGTGCTCAATAAACACTAATTGGCAGAATAAGACAAGAACTTACAGGTAAGTGTGGAAAGTGTTTGGCATTCAGCAATGATTACAGCACTGGATTTTCCAGGATGACCCCAACATCATAAATCCTTTAACAACCGCACGTGAAGCAGTACAGCATAGTAATTAAGGCATCGTTTCTGGATTCAGTCATCTTGGATTTGAATCCCAGTTCTGACAGTTATTAGCCGTGTGACCTTAAATAAATTACACACTTAATTTCTCTGTGACCCAACCTCATAACTAAGAGTTTAACTCTTGTTTGTGGTGAGGAGAGATTGAGTTTATACATGCAAAATGCTTAGAAAATTGCCTGGCACCTGGTAAACATTTCTAAGTATAAGCTATTATTTGGGATGATTAAAACTGTGCCTCTTTCCCAAAAGGACAAACAAGAAATGTTTTTGTCAGTCCGCGTGTCTTTTGCTTCAGAAACACAGTAGATATTATGTTTGTTCAATAAACACAGTAGGCATTGATCTCTTTAATTCGACAGCATTTTCTTCACACAGTTCAGATGGGGGAAAAGAGCGCTGTTTAAGGTTACATAGCATACTGAAATCGTATCCAGATCCAGAAACTAGTCATTTTCGTCCTGTGATCAACGTAGGCACTGAAGAAAAACACTTGTCAGGGCGCCTGGGTGGCTCAGTGGGTTAATAAGCCTCTGCCTTCGGCTCAGGTCATGATCTCAGGGTCCTGGGATCGAGTCCCGCATCGGGCTCTCTGCTTGGCAGGGAGCCTGCTTTCTCCTCTCTCTCTCTCTGTCTGCCTCTCTGCCTACTTGTGATCTCTCTCTGTCAAATAAATAAATAAAATATTTAAAAAAAAAAAAAAAGAAAGAAAAACACTTGTCTCCAAAGAGCAATACCTCTTCATTCTTTGGGGAAGGCAAGCAAGGTGCAGCAACACCCCTACCTTAACAGTAATGCTGCAACCCCTTGTGGCCATAAGACCTCAAGCGCAGGCGCAGCTCGCGCTCCAGCGCGCTCTGGCGCGTGACAACCGTGCTCTCCGCCCCACCCGCAACGCCTCTAAGTGCGCACGCGCACAATCCGTTCTCTGGCCACACGCGCTCCCCCCACGACGCGCACGTGCGCGTTCGCGCCGCTCATACTTCAGCGGGGGGCGCGCGCCCTGGAAAATTCCACACCCGGAGAAGCTCCACCCCTATGCGCCCTCTCCTGTGCCCTCGGCTCTTAACGCTTAGTCCCCATCCCAGCGGCCTTTGCGGGAACAAAATGGCAGCCCCCATGACGCGGGGGTTGTTTTGTTTATCCAAAGCTTTAGGATGGTGGTCTCGTCAGGTGGGTCGGGACCGGGTGGTAGGATTCTAGCGGCTGGGACCAGAGCGTAGAGGGGAATACTCGTTTTGCAGTTGTCCTTGGTGGGCTTGGGCGATACAAATCACACGCAGTTACGGAAGAGTTTGAAGTAGACGGGACCCAGCTACTGAGCTAAGTGGCGGCGTGGGGAGACCCCCGTAAAGACCCCGAGGACGAGCATATTCTCGGGATGAAGTTTCTCTAGTTTGCTCTGGGTCTGTCTAGCGGGGAGGTATTAAAGGGGAAAGAAATCATGGTTTAGAAGCTGGGCTTTCTTCTCCTTGGTTCTTATGCACAAATTGAACAGTTGAAAGGAGGGAGTCTCATATTGTCGCTGTACCTGACTGAGCAAAACTCTAAGTCAGAAAGAAGAGAGGTCTGGGCTTTAAAGATATTGCTGATCTTTTGGGAGCTAGAATGGCAGAATGAAGTTTACAGTTGGGCTCCCAATAGAATGAGCAGGATGTAATCCAAGTAAATATAAGGGAGATGCCAAGCAGAGGACTTTTCTTACCCTTTAATAATAGCATTCCTCTCTTTTCAGTGTTGGATTTATGTTTAAGTTCCCCATGGGACTGAAGGTTCTTTGAAAGCAGAAGCCTTGTTTTAATCAGCTCTGCATCCCTGGGACTTTGCATAGTTGTGTACAATGGAACGGACCAGAGGAAAGCCCTTAGTAGATGTTGAGTGGTGTTAGTAAAGGTTGCTTACGGTCTTCTAGTTAAGACACCCATAAATGTTTCCCCCATCATATGTGGCTTTATAATTGTTCCCAAGTCATTCTTTGGATGTGCCCTTCTTATCCCCTTAGAGTTTGTTCAAGATAGATTTCTTTCCAGGTCACCTTTATCATAACCTTTTCCTGTCTTACAGCCAGTCCTGGTGACGCAGTCCACAGTTGTAGTTCCAGTGAGAACTAAGAAACGTTTCACACCTCCTCCTTATAAACCCAAATTCAAATCAGAAAAGGAGTTTATGGAATTTGCCCGGAAAGCAGGTGTGGTCATTCCTCCAGAACGTTTGGAGCGTCCCCTACATCTGGCCTGTACAGGTGAGGCGTGGTATTTCTTTTTCTTTTTCTTTTTTTTTTTTTTAAAGATTTTATTTATTTATTTGACAGACAGAGATCACAAGTAGGCAGAGAGAGAGGAGGAAGCAGGCTCCTTGCTGAGCAGAGAGCCCGATGAGGGTCTTGATCCCAGGACCCTGGGATCATGACCTGAGCCGAAGGCACTGAGCCACCCAGGCGCCCCTGTATACCATATTTTAAATATATTTATTTATCTTCTGGAGAGAGAAAGAGCATGCACATGCATGAGTGGGAGGAAGCGCTTAAGGAAAAAGTCTCAAGCAGACTCCCCACTGAGCTCGGAGCCCTACTTGTGGCTGGATCCTACAACCCTGAGATCATGACCTGAGCCAGATTTAAAACTCAGATGCTTAACCCACTGAGCCACCCAGGCACCCCTCATGAGGTCATCTTTGATCTTGTTTACACACCTGTTCTTAGAAGGCAAGGGTAAAGTTTCTCCATTTTGTATAAGAAGAACTTGAGGCTCTGAGAGAAGACTTAAATTACCTTATTCTGCTTTCTGTAATGCAACAGAGCTCCCTTTGCATGGAAGTTTACTTTATTAGTCTACTTTATAGCCATGGTATCTCTTAATTTTATATGACCTCAAAATGACTTTTTTCTCAATCTATCAATGCCTTCTTGTATTCTTCTTTCATTACAGCTGGTATCTTTGACACCTATGTTCCTCCAGAAGGTGATGCTCGCTTGTCATCTCTTGCAAAGGAAGGACTGGCACAGAGAAGTGAGCGATTGAAGAAGAAGGTGGCATCACAATTGTCGTAGGTGTCTGGAACAACCGGGAATCGGTATTAGGACACAAATTTCTTGTTGCTACTTTATTTTTTATTTATTTTTTTTTAAAAGATTTTATTTATTTATTTGTTAGAGATCGAGAGAGAGAGAGCATGAGCACAGGCAGACAGAGTGGCAGGCAGAGGCAGAGGGAGAAGCAGGCTCCCCGCCGAGCAAGGAGCCCGATGTGGGACTCGATCCCAAGACGCTGGGATCATGACCTGAGCTGAAGGCAGCCGCTTAACCAACTGAGCCACCCAGGCATCCCTCTTGTTGCTACTTTAATCCAGCGAGGCCATCTTAGGTGAATTGGGTTGGACATAACTCCTTTGATAACTTGACTGTATATTTTTCTCTGTAATAGAATTTAGTTAATGTAGAAGAATATGGGCTTTTTGATTCTTAGCCTCTCAGCCTTCATTGGTCTTTTTGTCACATCAGTTGAGGGGGGTGACCTAGAAGTTCGTAGAACATTTTTTTGATCACATATTTTTTTAAATTTAAAATAATAAGAAAAGCATATTTTTATGAGGAGTACCTTAGAGTTTGAACTACAGAGAGTAAAAAGCTAAAAAGGGTCAAAAAGACAGACCTGCTTTACGGAGCTAACTAGGTCTTAATAAGGAGCGGAAGCCAAAACCTTCTTAGTCTCTTTTAGTTGCAAGGATGGAAACATTTAGTATTTGTCACTCAAAGGTTCTTTAGGATCATTTATAGATTTTGTGCAAAAGCATATTGAGTCTTTATTAATTCTTCATGTAGCCATAATTTGTTTCTCTAAATACAGATCTTATTATATCATCTTTCCATTAAACCTCTTCTGTGGCTCCCTCTTACCTGGAGAATAAATCCAGACTTCAGTGGTATTCACAGCTTTTTGTAAATCGGGCTCTTATCTTCCGTTCCACGGTCATCTTCTTATTACACTGTTCTCATCCTAAACTTCAACATTTCCAAACTAATTGCCAGTTCCTTGACGGTATTGTGCTATGACTCTGTGTCTGTGTGCATTCTTCTTTTGCCTTGAAAATATCTTCTTCCTTCTCCTTTACTTGATAACTCTCATTTCTCAAGAACCAGTTGAGCATCGTGTATGCTTTTAAGCCTTCCCTGACTATTTCTGGAGCTGCCTTTACTGTAATTGTAACTGTGCACTGACACCTACTATTTCTGGTAACTGTGCTGTGATGATTTCCTCTCACATATTTCTCTCCAGGACTGTGAGCTCTTTGGTGGTAGGGTCCATGATGATGATGAACAAAGCACATGTTTTATCATGGAGTTTTCATTTAGGGGAGGAAAACAGCCATTAAATACTGATTGCACACAATTAAATAATTACAGGTATAGTAAGTATGAGTGCTATGGGATCACATGACAGGGAAAGATAACTTGGTCTGGGAGTTCAGGGAGAGCTTCCCTGAGGAAATGACATTTAAAGCTGCGACCTACCTGTACCCCTGGGGCTAATAATACATTATATGTTAATAAAAAATAAAAAATTTTTTAAAAAATTAAAAGCGCCTGGGTGGCTCAGTGGGTTAAAGCCTCTGCCTTTGGCTCGGGTCATGATCCCAAGGTTCTGGGATCAAGCCCCGCATCCGGCTCTCTGCTCAGCAGGGAGCCTGCTTCCTCCTCTCTCTGCCTGCCTCTCTGCCTACTTGTGATCTCTGTCTGTCAAGCGGATAAATAAAATCTTTTAAAAAAATTAAAAAATTAAAAATTAAAAGCAAAATCACCTAAAAGCAAAAAGAAAAAAAAAAAGCTGGGACCTAAAGGATTTGTTGCAGTTAGCTAGGTATGGTGAGGAATAGCATTCTAGGAAGACAACAGCACAGGCAAGGCTCAGAGGCGGAAAAAGTATGAAGGGGGTGTCAGATTTTGTCAGATGCTTTTTCTTTGTCTACTGAGATGATCGTGTGATATTTTCCCTTTATTCTGTTGTTACATTGTATTTCATTAATGGATTTTTGAATGTTAAGCCAACCTTGCATTCTTGGGATAAATTTCAGTTGGTCACGGTATTTCTCATCCTCCAGTATATCTAACACTTTGATTAGATCAGAATTCCCTGTTTACATTATTATAACTATGAAAATACTGTTGACAGTGGAGTCATGCAGGACATTGTCATGACTTTTCCTGCATAATATGTTTTTTTCAGGAGTTAAGTGTGGTCTTTTTTTTTTTTTCCCCCTCATTTGCTTATGGAATATCTGGTCATATAAATTTCTTCTCAGTGCATTGAAAGCATCAAGTATTTTATTAATTTCATCTTCAAGAAGAAATCCCTCCTGGCCCTTTCTTACTTGTTTCTATCTGGACTGATTGGTCTTCAGGCCCACTGTACCTTTTGGGATCTACTTCTCTCATCCTTTTGATAAGTCCTTTTGTCTCGCCTTGATGTTGTTTTCCCTGTTTCCTGGATTTTACATCTGTCTTTCACGGTTTATTCTGTTATTCTGGTAGAGCACATTCCTCAGCAGCTTCCTGAGAAAGGGCGCTTAGTAGACACATGAAATCATTCATGTCTAAGAAACAGTCTTTTACTCTCCCACTTCATTTATAATTTGCCCAGGTGTACATTTCTGAGCTAAAAAGAATTTCCTCAGTTAACAGCACTGCTCTGTTGTCTTTCTAACTTCTAATGTTTCTAGTTAGAAGCCTGCCGTCATTCTTATTCTTGAGCTTTTGAGTAAAATCTGTGTTTTCTTTCTTAGTGCTTATAAGATGTTTTCTTTAATGCCAGAATTCTGAAATTTCACTATGAGAAGCCTTGGTCTTTCTTTAGAATGATTGATGTAAGTGTGAATTAGAAGATTGACTTTACAGGACTTGGCACATTCAGAAGACAATTATTGAATAAGTAGACAGACATTAATGACAGTTAATGTAAGCTGTGAGTTATGGATAGTGTATAAAGTCTTTAAGAATGATTCTTGGGGTGCCAGCCTGGCCTAGTTGGTAGAGCATGCAACTCTTGATCTCGGGGTCGTGAGCTCAAGCCTCACCGTGGGCATGGAGCTTACTTAAAAGGCAGAAAAAGAAATGATTCTCATACTTAATTTTACAGAGTCCGGAAGATAAGACAGTATGATCCGAATTTTAAAATAAAGGACTTCCCTGAAAAAGCTAAGGATATTTTTATTGAAGCTCACCTTTGTCTGAACAAGTAAGTGAATTCTATGTTATACCTGTTATGTTTTCAGCAGCTGTTATTCTAGGCACAGGTTTTTTTTTTCCTTTGGTTAAGAGTTCTAGAGTGATCTAGATAAGTCTTGGTGTGTGTTTGAGCCAGCCGGCGGCCCTAGGTTCAGTTTTTAATGTTAATTTCATATCTTAGGAATTCTTTCATCATACAGGTGTCATAAATTCTGTGTCCAAATCTGAGTATAATGTGGGCTTAGTACTTTAATTTTTTTAGTACCCCCAGCTCAGCCCTTGACGGAGAGAAGCTTTATCTTTCTACTATTTTTGTAGTTTTCCTTTGTTGCAGGTGCAGGACTCTCATTTCCAACTCCCTGCTCTTTGAGGGTTCAAGGATTTAGGAAGAGTCTGTTCCCAGCCATCAGATCCTATTTCTGGATCCCTGTAACCATCCCATATGCTTTCATGATGTCAGGTGGTGGTCTTTCCATTCTGGTTTTAGCTCTCCTTCCTTTTAGCACCTAGGAGATTTACCTTTCATGTGAACTAGAGCATTTTAAAATGTGTGTGTATCTGTGTATATTACATTCCATCCAGCATTTCTAGATGTTTATAGTGGGAATAGTTTCACATGCACTCAGTCCATTATGTTGCCAGAAATGAGTATCTTCCTTTTCTTTTTTGGTGCAAGTCTATCATAAATGCTAAGTGAACTCCTAGATAAGGGAGTTTATTTCTACTGAAGATCTCAAGGCCAGGATAGTGAGGAGGAAGAGTTCATTGAGGGGTGCCAGGCCTGGTGGTTGCTGTAGTTGTCATCCCCACTCAGGTTAGTCTGGTCTAGTCTAATCTAGAGCTACAGCGGGGGAAATGACTTGGGGGAGATGACCTTTCCTGTTAGGAGTAGAGGTGCAAGGGAAGCACGTGAACAGAACTAATCCCTTACCCACTCTGGGATTAGGGACAAGATTGTTTGAAGGAACAAAGATGTAAACTTCCCGGGAGGTATTAAACTGTGGGGAAAAGTCATGAATGTATATCTGAAAGACAGTAATTCATGCCTGACCTCAGGCTTATTTGAAACCCCTCAGCTAGGAACCTTCTAAAATCCTATAGATCCAGGAGCTGGGGTTTGCTGTCTATTTTCTTGCTATTACTGGGTAGAGTCAGCATGACTAGGTCACTCTGGTAGCAGCAAGGATTGGGGGAGGTGCGGGTGGGGTGGAAGGAAAGGACCAGAAAAGACAGCTGCTTGTCTTTTGGCTGGGTTCACAGACAGTGTAAGATGTGGGGCGCCCAGCTGGCTCAGTCAGTGGAACGTGTGACTCTTAATCTCAGGGTTGTGAATTTGAGCCCCATGTTGAGTTAGAGATTATTTAAAAAAAAAAAAAAAAAAAGTCAAAGGTGCAAGGCCAGTCCACTTGGTATTGGTGATGTGTCTGAGGTAAGAGGAGATGAGCTTTTTGTTTTTTTGTGATGGATTTGTGAGGGTCTCTTCCCCTTCCTAAGGATGCCGGGTATTTTCTGAGAAATTTGTTTCTGCTCTTGAGATTCAAACATAACTTCACTCTGCAATTAGATTTCAGGGTCTTTTAACCATGTTCATCTTTGTTTGCTCGGGACTTAGCATATTACCTGGCTTATTGTAGGCATGCAAAAATGTTTGTAAAAAGACTTGTTGTCCATATTGAGGGCCATTTTTAGCTTTCAGAAGTGGCATCATAAAGCAAGAGCCAGTGATGTATATCTTTTTCTTTTTTAGCTCAGACCATGACCGGCTTCATACCTTGGTAACTGAAAACTGTTTTCCGGTAGGTCCTCAACTTCCTTAGAACTGTGGGATTCCTGAATGGGCAGATTCTAGACATCACCTCTGGTTTAAGAAGGATCAGTTTCACAAATACAGGAAGTTAAAGGCAAAAGCTGAAGTTCCATTGTTTTGGGGTGAATGGTACTGACTTGGCCATGGACTTTGGTAAGAGCTCTTTGGACAAGGAAGGAGGAAGTCCCACAGCAAGCAGTACTGAAACCTCAGGCTGTGGGGGCTGAGGTCATGGTGTGGGCCATATTAGGCAGCCCTCTGTGCGCCTGCAGTATAATAAAGGATTTAGTGAGCATTCATGAAGCTTACATAGTGTGTTAACTGGGTGCTAGGTGCTATGTGGTTCAAGAATAAGAACTTTAGGGGTGCCTGGGTGGCTCAGTGGGTTAAAGCCTCTGCTTTCAGCTCAGGTCATGATCCCAGGGTCCTGGGATCGAGCCCCATGTCGGGCTCTCTGCTCAGCAGGGAGCCTGCTTCCGCCTCTCTCTCTCTGCCTGTCTCTCTGCCTGTGATCTCTGTCAAATAAATAAATAAAATCTAGAAAAAAAAAAAGAATAAGAACTTTAGGGACGCCTGGGTGGCTCAGTTGGTTAAGCGTCTGCCTTTGGCTCAGGTCATGATCCCAGGGTCGTGGGATCGAGTCTTGCATTGGGCTCCTGAGCAGGGAGCTTGCTTCTCCCTCTCCCTCTGCCTGCCACTTCCCCTGGTTGTGTGTGCGCATGTTCTCTCTCTGACAAGTAAATTTAAAAAAAAAAAAAAAAAATCAGCATTAAAAAAAAATAAGAACTTCAGTTTCTATCCGTTCAGCCTCATCTCCCTGTGGTCACGTATAATGATCTGGTCCTCGCCGGCTAGCCTTTATATCTCTGTAAAATCCCATTCTTCAGTGTCAGCAGGTGAGGGGGATAAGACAACATGTATGCAGTCAACAGATACACGTGCAGTAACTAGCAGATTATGAAAGTGTAAGGGAGGGGCATCCGGTTGGCTCTGTGGGTAGAGCGTGCCACTCTTGATCTCGGTGTTGTAGGTTCAAGCCCCATGTTGGCTGTAGAGATTACTTAAAATCTTTAAAAAAGAACAGAGTGTAAGGAGGAGAGGGTAATGGCATATTAGATAAGTTGGCATTTTGGAGTGTGGTTTTCACTGATTTGAAGAAGGTTGCTTAAGAAGGTAGGTGGGTCTTGAGTTGTTGATCTGGGTAAATACGATTATTTTGAGGTGGGCTTAAGGAAGGACGCACCAGCTTCCCTAAAGGAAAGGAAAACCCCAGCTGACCTGTTCTCCTCTGCCCTCAGGACATGGTCTGGGACATCACGTACAAGACCGTCCGCTGGAGCTTCGTAGAATCCTTAGAGCCACCACAGGTGGTTCAGGTCCGCTGTTCAAATTTGCTGAACCAAGGCAACATATATGGCCAGATCACTGTCCGTCTGCACACCCGGCAGGTAGAGGCACCAGTCTGCTTTCCTCCTAGCTTTTCTTCACTTTCAGGTTGGGTGCCTGCCTCTAGAGTCTTAGGGACTCTAAGACTGGGCTCTAAGGAATGGTTCACTGTGGTCTTCCTTGCTCAGTCAGCGTGCCCAGCCCACTGCTAGATGTTAGCTCTGCTAAGACAGGTGCGAGGATACTCTCTCCATCCTGATCCTCCCTCCCCCACCTCCCCAGCCCTAGTCAAAAACCCTCCAGGAGTAGTGTCTGCAGTTGATCACTTAATTATTCTAGATTTAGAATTCTGAAATATTTCTCCTACCCATTAGAAGTTTTTGTTATGGTTGTTTTCAGATGGGTTGTGTGGCATTAAAAAAATTAAAAACAAAGAAAAATAAAAACAAAACAAGAAACCAACTCTGAGTACTCACAGTTCAGATTTGCTTTCATCCTTGCAGACTCTGGCAATCTATGACCGGTTTGGCCGCCTGATGTACGGACAGGAAGATGTGCCCAGGGATGTCCTGGAGTATGTTGTGTTTGAAAAGCACCTGGTAAATCCCTATGGGAGCTGGAGAATGCACGGCAAGATTGTTCCCCAGTGGGCACCCCCTAAGCAGCCCATCCTTAAGGTAAGGGTGGTTTCAGAGAGCTGGGGGGTGCTTATGCCATCTTAAGCCACCCCTGTTGGGCTCCACCTAGTGGAGAGAAGGGGTGATGCAGCACCAGGAAGGGGAGTCCTCCATGGAGGAGGTGAGGGTGAATCTCTTCTGGGTAAGTCATGGGCTTGGATGGTAGGTAACTCAGCTTCCTGCTCTTTCAGACGGTGATGATCCCTGGGCCCCAGCTGAAACCCTGGGAAGACTATGAAGAGCCACAGGGAGAGGCCCCTCAGCTTCAGCTGTCCTGATTGGAAAAATGACTCTGGGTTGAAACATGGGTAATGAGTTGGCTGGATGCTGTGGAGTCTGGGAGCTGTGAAGTCCATCATCTCTCCATCATGCTGTAGAAAGATCTGCCTTTGTCCTTTCTTGTCCTACTTGGGTGTTTCCAGCCATCTCGGCAGCTATGGCTGATGGCTGGGCCCAGGTGGGTGGCTGGCTGATACATACACAGCCACGAGCCCACTTCTTCTTCCTTTTAAAATTGTATATCTAGCTTCTGAGTCTCAGTGGAAAGTATGTTTTGGATACCTGTTTTTTTCAGCGGCAGAGACCATCAGGAAGCAAACTGGCAGAATTTTCTTTTTAATTACAATGTAGAGATTAGAGTTTGAAATAAAACACTGTCAGAGTGTTGGACAAACTGTGGTGAGTTGTGTACCTGTCTGTGGGCTTAGACTAGAAGTAGACCAGAGGGCAGAAATGGAAGATGAACTGAACTGTGAGTGATGTGGCTTCTAAGAAATCCAGACGTGGGGGCGCTTGGGTGGCTCAGTGGGTTAAAGCCTCTGCCTTCGGCTCAGGTCATGATCTCAGCATCCTGGGATCAAGCCCGGCATCGGGCTCTCTGCTCAAGCGGGGAGCGTGCTTCCTCCTGTCTCTCTGCCTGCCTCTCTGCCTACTTGTGATCTCTGTCTGTCAAATAAATAAATTAAAAAAAAAAATCTTTAAAGAAATCCAGACGTGGGAAAAACAGTTAGTGTTTATTGAAGGTTCAAGGTCTTTTCTCACATACTGACTAGATATACATCTAATCAGCATTTGTATTTCAGAGAAGATTGTAAATCCAGAGAAATCATTTATCCTTTAGCCTTTGAACTGTGTTCCTAATTATCAGCTGCATCCTGGTGTGGTCCCAGGAAGCATGGGAAGAGGCAGGGGCCACGGAGGAGGTGATACATCTGGGAAATCCATCTCTAAGACTTTGTTCCCTGATTTCTAGAACCTTTTAGAGATGGCGACTGTTCTTTCCAGCCCCCGCTGGTAAGGCAAATGTACTAGAATACGAGTCTGTTTGGAGCGAAGAGCCTGGCCCCATCTTGTTCCTGAGTTCTAGCTGGGCTATCAGGAGGAGGGTGTGGGACTTCACCTGCTTTCGTATCCTGGCTGGTCCGAGGTATGACAAGGGAAATCACTTTGTACCAGCAGCAAGCTTGGCTGGTACTATTACTTTCATCAACCCAGTGTGGGCGCCCCTTAAAAAACAGGACCTTAATTATCATACTTCCTATTTTCCCAGCCTAAAATTTTCTTTTAATGAGTCTGTTACTTAGGGTCAGGATTAATCTGTTCTGACTTTATCCTGAGAGCAGAGTCCAAAGAAACTAGAATCAGGTCAAGAATAACCTAACTCCAGGCGCCTGGGTGGCTCAGATGGTTAAGCGTCTGCCTTTGGCTCAGGTCATGATCCTTGAGCCCTGGGATTGAGTCCCACATTGGGCTCCCTGCTCAGTAGGGAGTCTGCTTCTCCCTCTTCCTGTCATGCTCCCCCTGCTTGAGCTCTCTCACTCTGTCAAATAAATAAATTCTTAAAAAAAAAAGAAAAACCTAATTCGGGCTGCCTGGGCAGCTCGGTCAGTTGAGCAACCAACTCTTGATTTCAGCTTAGGTTGTTATCTTTGGGTCCTGGCATTGAGCCCCAAGTTGGGTTCCACACTAAGTGGGGAGTCTGCTTGGGATTCTATCTCTCCCTCCCCCTCTGCTTCTCCCCTCACTCACACACTCTCTCAAATAAGTTCATTTAAAAAAAAAAGAACCTAACTCCTTAGTCTCTCTAAAACTACCACGTCAGCAAGGCAGCCAACAGACCAGTCCTCACTGGGGAAAACTGATGTTTTTACAACAGCTGCTGAATGCCGACGCTGGGAACGAGATGTGTATGCCTAGGGGAGAGGCAGCGCTGGTGGGTTAATCCGAAGCAGCCAGTCTTGATCATACTACTTAAGTCTCAACCCTTTTGGCTTAAAATGTACATCAGTTTGCAGCATTTTCGCTGAAGTGAGGTTTGGCCACATCCTATTTGCCTGAGCCCTGGATTAAGGCAAAATGAGAAGGCAAGTGCTATCCGCAGGATCCACAGCTGGGCACTGTGGAGTGAGGGGAAGTAATCCAGGGAGGGGAGGAGAGCAGAGAAAGGAAAGAGTGCACTTACTGGGCACGTGACCGACTGATTTCTCTGACTATGTAAAAACAGTGCTTCAAATGAGCTGTTTCCTCCCACTCCCCCAGATGGGTCTCAGGGGTCTCCAGATAATCCGGAATAGCTGCTGAGCACTAGCTGCCACAGGCAGCCAGAGGATAAGTGCCGTTTCCATTTTCCCTTGGGATCAGATCCAGCCCAGCGAATGGCCCAGATGTAAAGGATTGGCTCGAAGGCCTAGGCAGAGTCCCTCTGCGGTGCCAGCCACGGAGATGGGGACTGGCTGACAATTAGCCAGACCGCCCCGAAGCCCCAAAGGCCGGAAGGCTGCAGTGTAGTTACCTCGGGCTAACTCTTGTTTCCCTACCTGTCTACTGTGCCTATTTAAAAACGTTGGAAAAAGAAAATCACCATAATGAATAAGCTGGAGCTAACATGAAAGAAAAAACAAGAAAAAACATAATTTTTTTCCCATGGTTTATTTCTCAGTAGGGGTTATAGGAACAACTTTTCTGTTCCCAGCGAGACCCGACCCAATGGACTTGTTCTGATGTGTGGTTAGCAAACTTCTCATCAGCTTAGAAGCGGGGAGGTTAACTAGCCAGAGCCCAGAGCAGCAGCACGCTTTAATTACTGCTCTGAAATCCCAGGGCAAGGGACCAGGTAAGTGGGAGAGGCTAGATAGGAGAACAAGGGCATCTGGTCCCTGAAAGACTGGTTTTTTCCATTCTTTGTTTTTGGAAATGGAGGATTTTGTTACTTTTTCTGGCAAAGTCTTGAAGCTGCCCAGAGTATGTATATGCAGACTCATTTTTTCCCCCCATTGGGTATTTGGTCTCTTTGTTTTGTCTTCTTCTCCCCTGTGAATGGCATCAGGGTCCACGCAGTTAGAGGGCAGGCTTACTGTCATCTTCAGGGTCCCTGCCAAGCTCTGCCATGTCTAGTCTACCTGTTTCCTCCCCCACACCTAACCCCTGCCAATGCCAGGGCTTTGACCAGTGCTTTTCTCCTTCCTCACTTCCCTCTGATAGTATCCTCTCATTCCAGCACTCTTCTCTAGGACCAGTTAAGCAAGGGTAGCCTGAACTGAACTCACTTGAGAGGATAGAGCCGAGCTCACTAAGAAAAAGGCTTTGTGTTTCTATGATGCCCTTTCCCCCACCTTCAGACCTCGAACCTGCCTGGTAGGGTTACTCTTTCTGAGGACAGTTCTTGGCGCCGGCCGTAAACAGGGCCTGCTTGCTTTCTTGCTTCTTGGAAAGGCAACTGATGCGGGCCTCTTGTTACTGAGCAAGTGATTTGGAGCGGTACTCACATCAGAACCAGAAACCCCTGGCTCCCGTTATACCAACAGCTGAGCAGGTTCCCTTTGATGACAGCCCTGGAAGCCTGGGAGGAGAACGAGTCAGAGAGGTGAACTCGAGATGCAAAACATGGGGCAGAAGTGGGGAGAAACCATCTGAAAAAACTAGTAAGGGGCACAAGCAGATGGAGAGGGTGTCTGGAAGGGAGGGCTCCCCCTGGGAGGACTTGGAGCCACTGCCTTACCTCCTGTGCGCTCCATCTCTGGTGTTGCTTTGGAAGCCACATGTTGGTAAGGAACTAAGATTGCCCGATTAGCTCTCCATCAGCAGCCAGCAGGGTGGGCATGAGGATCAATACGGCAGAAGGGGAGAGCCAAAGTCAAGATGGCAAGGTCCTTAAGGCATTTCAGACCCCTCTTGAGCCATTTAAGTTTTTCCCCAGACTTATGCTTGAACTTGAATTAAGTGACTTCTCAAGCTGCCTATGGTGACCTTCACAGCCTTCCTCAGTCCCTAGTACTGCCAGTGCCTTGCATGGTTTCATTTCTTCTCAGAAAATGGTCAAGAAAGGGGGTCTCCTTATGAGAAAACGTGGGCTGGGCCTGCTGACTTCTTTCACCCCTGACACTGGCTGCAGAAGCGGGTGTCCAGACACAAATCGTGTTGAGTCCTTTGGATGGGAGGATTCCCCTGAAGCAGAGGGTCTGGCCTTTGTTCTCTGGAGCAGGAACAAGAGTAGGAAGTGAAGAAGGGGTGAGACTCTTGGGGTCTGAGCCACCCGGTCTTGTACAGTTTGTCTCAGAATGAGTTGACTTCTGGCCTTGTTGGAGAGGGAAGTGGCCCAGTGTCTCTGACTCGGCTCTTTGGGAACACGTAGGACTTGAAAAGGACCTTGGCCTCTGAAAACCAGCCGCCCGATATTCGACTTCACGTGATGGCATTGTTACTCACAGTCCCAAGGACAGACCATTGGCGGGGAGAGTTCTTCCTGTGGAGCTGTAGAAGCCCCTTCTCCTTGGTCTCCAGTTAGGGAGGAAGATTCCTGAACCTCAGCTTCTTGGAGACTCGGCTCTGGGGCTGAGCTCGTCCTCAGCCCACGTCCTGAGGCTCCTTGGAGTTCTCTGACACCTTCCGGAGTAAAAGTACTGCCTGCCTTACTCACCTCAGGGCGGGCGCTTTTGCTTTCTGGAAGGAAGCTACCCAGAGGACTGTGGACTAAAAGGCATGGTGGGTTCTCAGGGTCTGTGGGGAAAAATACTTCCTTCTGAGTTGCTGTTGAAGCCAGAAGGCCGGATTCCTCAGATGGCACTCCAGTTCCCTCCCAGTCACAGACATCTGCCATGATGCCCTTTATCTTATTCCCTTCTGGATCTGTGACTTCCCACTGACACACCTCTGCCATCCTGCTCCTTGCACGGCTGGCTCCCTGGGGACTGCATGTGGGATGGCCAGTGCTGGGAGCATCTGGCTGGGGGCGGGGCGTCCCCGAACCTCTGCCTTCCTGGGGGCACACGGTCTCCTGCTCTCGGCTGACTTTTGCTGCTTCTTTGGAAATGTGTTCTTCCGTCCCTCCAGAGGCTGACTTCTGAAGGTACATTTCTCCCTGCCCTCGGGACTTTCCGTCCACCTCTTGCCCCAGTCCCCCTTTCTCTGCAGCTTCCTTATTCACCTCCCAAGGGCAGATTTCCACTTCTTTAGCAGATGGAGCTGCTTCTGCTTCCCACGGACCCACTGCTGCCACCTTGGCCCCCACACTGCCTGCTGCCTCCGAACTGCCTTTGCGCCTGTCAGAAGCTCGCGGGGCTGGCTGTGGAGACAGCTCCCCACAGTCTTGACTCTCCCAGGGACACACCGCCTCCTGTTTCCCATCTGCCCTCTCTGGCTTCTCCTGAACCGCCACAGCTTTGGGCTCTGGTCTTCCCGGGGCTCTCCCCTTCTCCTCTTGAGGTGGCCCTTTTCCATCCTGGCTTGCCGTCCCTTCGTCTGGGGCCCTTTCAGGCACCTCCCAGGGGCAGATGGCAGCTTTGGTGCTGCTGTCAGGTTTAGGAGCATCTAAGGCGGGAGCATCCCGCAGGCACACCTCAGTGAGCCTGCCCCCGACGCTGGCCGGTGTCTGAGAGCCAGCTGTAGGCTGGTCACGGCCCTGATGGTCAGGGTGAGAGACAGCGCCTGCGGGGGCCATGCTTTCCCAGGGACAGACAGAGTGTAACTCATTGCTTGCTTTTCCCCCATGGTCAGTAGTGAATTCTCCTACTTTTGAAGATGGAGCTCTTTCTGGGGTTTTGTGTCCTGGGAGGGAGCCCGTCTTTGGGTCGTGTGTCAGGTGCTCTTTCTCTGCTGCCTCATCCCTCACTTCCAAGGAATGTCCCTCAGCCACTTCACGACTCATGCTGACGGATGAGTCTGAGACCTCAGGGCCCTCCACCAAGGGTTCCCTCAAGCCCTTCTCCCAAGGACAAACAGCTTCCTGCTCTTGACTCTGTTTTGTCTCCCATTTTGGTATGTCTTCTCCCAGGGAGGTGAGTCTCTCCTTTTCTAGAGTTTTCTCCCCCTGCCCTGCTAAGTCACTCCTCCTCTCTTGGTCCAGTCCTGTCCCAGAAGCTCCTTCATTCGCCTCCCACGGACAGATCTTGGCTTTCTCACTGGCAGGGGCCTCCTCCACTTCCCAGGGACACACCTCAGCTGCCCGGCAGCCCACGTGGTCCAGTTCCTGGAATCCAACTTTTGGTCTCTCTGTGCCCAGAGAGTCCGAATGCCAAGAGGAGCCGCCTGGATCCAAGCTTTCCCAGGGACAGGCCACCTCCCGCTCCCAGGCTGGCCTCTCTGGCTTCTCTGGAGCAGTAACAGCTGTCTTGCTGGGTCCAGGATGTGCAGAAACCTTTCCTGTGTCATTTGGAAATTTCCCAAAGGCCTCAATTCCCAAAGCCCTTTCCTGCCCTGCTCCAGCACCCACCTCCCAGGGACAGACCTCAGCCTTCTCAGCAGACACAGTGTCCTCCATATCCCATGGACAGATCTCTGCAGCTTTGCTTCCCACACTGCCTGACATGTGGAAACTGGCTCTGGGTCCATCTGCTTTTTGAGGGCCTGATTGTGGGGAGAAGCTGCCAGGGTCCACATTCTCCCAAGGACAGACTGCTTCCTGCTTTTGGATCTGTCCCTCAGGCTCTTCCCCAGCTGTGCCATCTTTGATCCCTGACATCCCAGGCACTTTCTCCTTGTCCTTTTGAGATTCTCTTGCTTTTGCTGTCTGGTCCAATGTCCAGTCGTCCCTTATTCTTTCATCTACCTCCCAGGGACAGAGTTCTGCCCTGGCAGGTGTTACTTCCTTTGGCTGTGGCCTGGGATCTTCCCGGGGACCTACCTGTGTTGCTCTGCTTCCTCCCTTGCTAAGGAATTGGCCACCAGCTTTGGTTGAGGAATTATCTAGACATGGGCGGGAGGGCCCAGGGTTTGAGGTCTCCTGGGGACACACTGACTCCTGCTGTTGATCCCTTTTCTGCACTGCCTTCCCAGCCTGTTCTCCCATCTCTCCCATCTCTCCAGGCTTTCCAGGAAAAACCTGTCTGGAGGCTTTCCCCTCTTCCTGGAGAAAATTTCCCCCTGTCCCCTGACTCAGCATTTCCTTCCCCACTACCTCATCACCTAGCTCCCAGGGACAGATCTCTGCTTTCCTGGTAGGAGCATCTCCTGCCTCCCACGGACACACTTCTGAGATGCTACTGTCCACACTCCCGGAGCATCCAGGGGCTCCTGGAGCCGGAGTGGAGACTGCTGAGGGGCCCCGGAAATCTGTCCTCTCCCACGGACAAAAAGACTCCAAGTTCCCACTCAGTTTCTGTTCTTTCCAGAAGGTTGCTTTCTTGGAGGTTTCCTGCTTTTCCTGGGGAAGCTTCTTCATGCCCTCCTGGAATGGTTTCCCATTCCCTCCCTCACATGCCTCCCAGGGACAGAGCTCTGCCTTGGCAGTGTCAGCTGTACAAACTTCTGGGCCTGTGCCCTCCTGCTGATGCTTCTTCACCTCTCCAGCCTCTTTCCTGCCCACTGCCTCAGACATGCCCTTGGTTCTGTCAGAGTCCTGAGAGACTGACCAGCAGGACAGACTCCCAGGATCGGCGCCCTCCCAGGGACACACGGCCTCCTGCCCCCTGACCAGCCTCTCTGGCTTTTTCCGAGCAAAAACCACCACACTTTGGGGCTCTGACTTTTCTGAGGCTCTCCCTCTCTCTTGGGAGTCATCGAGATCTTGTCGTAATGCCCCCTTCTCAGGGGCTCCTTCGCTCGCCTCCCAGGGGCAGATCTGGGCCTTGTAGCCACGGTCAGGCTGACACACTTCTGACTGGGTGACTTCCCTGGGGCACATCTCTGCCATCCTGCGGTCAGCTCCGCCCAGGGACTGGAGGCCAGCTTTGGGCAGTTCCCGCCACACAAAAGGGGCTTCTTTTGCTCCCTCAGCACTTTTGTCCCCAACTATGCCTTGACTGGCTTGCCTCAGTGTAGCAGACCCTGCTTTACCTGCTCTCTCTCCTTTCCCCTCTCCTAGACAGTGGGATGTCCTCCTGCCTCTGTCTTCTTGTTCCCTGCTGCCCTCCCGGCGACAGACTTGAAGCATTCTGCTGGTGTGAGCGTTCTGTTGGTTCTGGAGGGACTCCTCGTCATCACAGGGTGCAAGGGCGGCCTGCTTACTCACAGCCTTGGGCCGGCTTAGCCTGGGGGACCTGGGGCATGGCCCCACACCCTCGCCCTCCACTGCAGCTCTGCCTTTCTCCTCTGTCTCAGGACTCCCTTCCCCGCTCTCCTTCTCTTTGTGAGTGCTCCGGGAACGAGTCAAAGCTTTGATAGCCAGGCCTAGACTGTGCACGGAAACCTGCTGAATGGGGGTCTTGAGGCTGTGGGATTTAGAGAAGACCTTAGACTTGTCCTCATTGCCCTCATCAGCTCCCCCTTGGAGGCGTCCATCCTCTGTGTTCCCCGCATTCTCCCCTGTGCTCCTTTTCTCAACTGCAACAGAGAGGGCTCTCCAGAGCTTGGCCCGAGCTGGGGAAGGGGAGAGGCTGCTCCGCTCTGGCCCTGTGGGGCTTTCTTGAGCCACATTTCCTTTCTTGACTGGCAGTTCTGCATTCTCCCAGGGGCAGATGAAAGGGAGTAAGTTGGGGCTTTGGGGGGGGCACGAGGATTGGTGCCAGGACAGGGACTGGTGTTGGGGCTGGGGCTGGGGCTGGGACCGGAGCCGGGACCGGGGCTGGGGCTGGGGCCGGGGCCGGGGCGGGAGCTGGCATCAGAACTGGAGCCAGGGTGGAGGTGGGAGACAGCATCCTTGGCTCTCCCAGGCCCGCTCCAGACAGGGTCATGATGGGTGTGGAGACCTGGTGCCGGACGGGCGGGTGAGGCAGCCTCCTGGCAGCCTCCTCCTGAAGCCTCCCTGTGGCAGCGGCGGCCGTGTGGGAGCCGTCCACACTGCGGCTCTTGGCCGGGGATGGTGGGGCTGACAGGGGGGCCCCTCGAGCTCGCTCCAGCCTCCTGGCCGACGGCCTCCTCACTGGGCTCGCCAATGCTGCCTCGGCCTTCTTCCTCTCCTCCCGCTCCTTGGCCTGCCGATAGGTCTCCTCCAGGTAGGCCTGGCTGGCCTTGAGCAGGGCCTTTTCCCTGGAGCCCGCCACCACGCTGAGAGACTTCTGCAGGGACGTGGGCCTGGCCCTGGGGAGCCTCTCGCACACCGTCAGGTTGTGGGCGCTGGCGGACCTGAAGCCCAGGGCAGGGGGCCCCTCCACCGACTCCCGACTCTCCCTGCTTTCCCTCGAGGCCTTCTTGGCCAGCTTCCTGCGTAGCAGCGAGTCAAGGAGCGGTGGGTCCTGCTCCCGGCGGTGACCCTGGCGCTCGTGGTCATAGGTGCTGCGGGACTTGCACAGGGCCGGGGTCCCCTCGGGGTTCTGGAGGCTGGAGCTGAGGAGCCGGCGGCGCGAGGAGCCAGGCAGGCTGCCCAGGCCAGGGGAGCCCAAGTCCCGGGAGTGCTGGCGGGCCAGGGCCTCCGGGAACTCGGCCAGGTACCTCATGAAGGAGCGGCCCAGGCCCTGGCGCGAGCTGCCTCGCTTCTTGGGCAGGTGCGGGTTGTTTGCAGCCATTTCCTTGGTCTTGTGGACCTCGAGCTGGGCATAGAGCTTCTTCAGCTCATCCTGCGGGGAGGGAGGCATGAGGGGAGCAGATGGAGCATGGAGCTCTCTCCAGGGCCTGACTGCCCTGCCTCCCGCTCTCCCAGCCATTATTTGGACCATTTTCTCTGGAGCATCTCTTCCCACCAAGGTGTGTCCCTTCCCTGCTTAGACAACCCTCAGGATCCACCTGTCCTCTCTCACATCTGCTTGGTTCTGAGGATGCGGGGGGCACTCCTTTTTCTGTGATCTGATGGAAGCCACTTGCCTGGGTGACAGGAAGCCTGGGTTCCAGGCTGCTGACCCAGCATGTGCATGAAGGCTGTTTTCTTTTTTTTCAGATTTTATTTATTTGAGAGAGAGGATGAGTGGGGGTGAGGGGCAGAGGAAGAAGCAGACTCCTTGCTGAGCACAGAGCTTAATCCCAGGACATCGGGCTCGATCCCAGGACTCCAGGATCTCGACCAAAGATTAAGGCAGCCACTCAATGGACTGAGCCACCCAGGCGCCCCCTGAAGGCTCTTAGAGCCTCTGCTTCTACGAGGTAACAAGAGCTGGCTGCCTCCTGTGAGCGTCCTCAGGAGGGTCACGTGAGATTGATGGTGAGAGAAGTGCTCTATTCGGGTTCAAGTGCGGGAATGGGAATTTGAGAACCTTCTACTTTGGATTCCTCCTCAGAGCCAGCATCGGCATAGGGACGGAGACTGCGTGCTGCTCCGCAAAGTAGGGGTACGGGCTGGCATTGCTGTGGCCGAGCACCTCCACACTCTCTGGCCTCCCAGCTCGACTGGGGCCTCAGTTCAGCCTCTTCCCCAGGAGGCAGAGCCCAGAAGGGGAGGAGGACACGGGGGAAAAACAGGCAGAGGCAGCTAGGACAAGGACGAGTTGGGAGATGCAAACAAGTCAGGGGTACAGGGAGGCCCCAGGGGAGATGGAGACAATGGGCAAAATGGCTTCCTGAGGTTGTTCCCACACCTTGGGTTTCATCAAACAACAGGCTGAGACCGCCAGGTTTCCTTATTTCCTACCCACTGAGCTTCTGATCTGGGTTCCATGACTATGATGCCCCTACACTGAAAAAGAAGGGCAAAGATGCTCTCCTGATGTAAGACTTCCCTTCTCTAAGACTTCCCTTCTCTAAGACTGCCAAGTCCAGGGAATGGGTGTCCTGATGTGGAAATCTCTGGTAGTCGCTAACCGTGTGAACTATGCAGCCCCGTGGTTGGCCCTGGGGTCACCAAGTGCCCAGATGTCCTGTCCCTCACGACTGCCCCTGCTGGGTGGGAGTGGAGCGCCACCCACCGCCCTGCCTCTCACTTGCCAAGTGGCCTGGGTTTCAGGGATGCATGTTCTGGGCTTCTGGTGGTCTCTTCACTTAGGTGGTGTGTGAAGGCATCTGAACAGTCAGGGGAGGCGGCTGGAGAAGGGAAGGAGGAAAGGAGGCAGGTCTTCTAGAGAGGGAAAGTGAGGGCCAGGGGAGGGGCCTGCAGGATACACGGCCCAGGCTGCAGGGCAGCAGTGATCCTGGCCCAGTCTCTAAAAGCAAGCATCCAAAGGAGGCGAGGAGGCTGTCTCCTACCCGGATGTCTCCGGCGTCCAGGCTGCGGTCGCTCCAGGCTGAGGCGTTGCTGCTGTCCAGGTAGGAGCCTGAGCACTGCAGGTCCAGCTCGTCCTCATACACCTCATCCACCATCTCTTCTCGGGGAGGAGCCCCCGGCTTCTGGAACTGGCCAGGGTGGGTGTGACGGCGGGGAAAAAAAAGAGTCAGCTCTGCTCCCTGTTTACTCCTATTCCCACCTGCTCCGGGGAATCCATCTTTACTTGGGACACCTTCACCCCCTCTCTAATTCGCAATTCTGAGGGCAGGAAGAGTTTTGCTCTCTGTCATCCTCCCTGATTTTCTTTAGCTCAGAGACTGGGGAGAGTGGGGTCCGACGCAACTGCCCCCACAATTCCTAGCCATGGCCTTCAGCTCCCTGACCTATCTCTCTGTAACTGCTTCCAAGTTGATTTTTCAGAGTCCACCACACTAAACTGCTAGGTGTGTTACAAAGACCCCTCCTGCCCTAGCTCTGATTTCCTTTGCCCTCATATGGGAGGCAGAGAGAAACAGTCGCTTCCTCCCCACCCTCCACCCCAAGCGGGCTCCTCCCACAGGCCCCTGCGGCTCCGCCCACTCTCCCCCAGGGTGTCATCCTCACTCTGACCTGAAGAGGGCGCTGCGGCGGCGGCAGATCCACGGTGCCCTTACCAAGGGGCTGGGGTAGGCTCACAACAAGGAGGGGGGAGACCTCACCTTAGGAATGAAGATCAGAGCCAGTGTGGTGGTGACGGTGCTGTGGGTGTGGAAGAAGAAGAGGAGCAGGGTCCAGTCTGGGTGCAGGGAGGGAACCAGCAGAAACCTGAGGGTGTGAAGGAGGGGAACATCAGCTCTCGGTGGCAGGGGCCTCTTCTCCCTCACCTGTCTCACTGGCTCACCTCCTAGCTTCAGTCCTGATCTCTGTGGAGCTTCTGGGTGGGTTGAAAAGGGCACTTCTTCTTCTTGCCCTCTCAAGGATGTAGGTCCTACCTCAAGGCTCACATTAACCCCCACCTCTGAGAAGCCTCTCCCAGACTACTCTTCTCTGGTCTCCTAGAGCACAGATTCGTGCTCCCAGCTCTGTTATGGATGCCCTGTGGGTTGATTCTGCCTTTGCCACACCACCAAGTCCTTGTGAACATTCACAGTAGGCCTGCTGCTGGAGGGGCTGAGGTGTGAGGGGGAAAAAGGCAGGGAGAATTGAGCATGTGTAGGAGGGAGCACAGTGGAGGTGCCGGACATGTGGCCTAGGACTAGGAGGAGAATTAGGAGCAGACACGCTTCCTCTTTTGGGGTGCTGCATAAGACCTGGGGTGCAGGAAGGGTATCTGAGGGGAGGGCCACCGATGGCGGAGGGGCCTTTCTCCCCTGGCCGAGGCCTGGCTGCATGGCGAGGATGGCTGTGGGATGGGGCTCCTCGGGCCTGGGAGAGGGGAGAGTGGTGGGCGATGGGGAGGTGTGGTGGGTCGGGGTGGGGGGAGGCCTCACCTGGCCGTGTGGAAGGCAGAGGAGAGAAGCAGCTCATTGTGCAGGGCGATGCTCATGTAGCGTGGCTCATGGAAGGCGGAGGGAACGGCTCGGGTGGCGTAGCACAAGAAGCTGCCCCAGCATAGGAGCAGCACCTCAGCTGTGGGAGAGTGGGGGGCAGAGATGCAGGCACCAGCTCAGCAGCTGGGCGGTGGCCCCTCTCTGTGCCAGGTGTGCCAGGGGAGGCGGGGACTGGGGGCAAGGCCAAGGTGGGAGGACCCCTGCAGGTGCAGCATGGAGGTTCCCAGTGAGGCGGGCTCAGCGGAAGCAGCTCACCCACAACCATGATGTAGTCCCAGCGGTCGTGATGGCAGAGGTAGAAGTGGCGGCCCGCAGGAGTGTGGCCACGGGCCACCAGGGGTGCATGGCTGCCTCTTTCCAGGGCCCCCACCGTCCACACCACCAGGAAGGCCAGAACGAGCAGCAGGAGCAGCCCCAGCCGCTGCAGCAGCCGCCCATTGCTGAGGTGGGGGCCCCGCTGGGCCGAGCGAGACAGAAACAGCTGGAGAACTCTACAAGGGTGCGGGTGGTGGGGAGAGGCATAGGCGGAGGGCCAAGGAGAGAGGCCAGGTCTCTGTCCTCTGTCCATGGCTTCCTTCCCCTCCACACGTGCCTGTCCTCCTGTCCTTCCCATGGTTGGCTGCCTCCCTGCCCCCCCAAAATGCTGCATCTGAGGAGGGCTATGGTGATAGGGTTGGGCCTGGGGGGGGGGTGGGGGGGGGGGGGTGCACCAGGGAGTAGAGCTGGTAAGGGTCTGGCTGGGAAGAACTCCACCCCTTTCCAAATGAGCTGGGGCTGCCTGGAGTGAGCAGCCCCAGAGCAAGGTCTGCCCCAGACCCTACCTATAAAGCTTGAGTATAATGGTGCCGTAGACAGTGGCAAAACCCAGCAATCGGACCCAGCGGAGAGCGATACAGCGGAATACACTGGGCTTGAAGTACAGAATGAAGACCTGGGGAGTGCGGGAGGGGGACAGAAGTTGGGGCTCTCCCATGAACTTCCTCTTTCTGATCTGCTGCCCTTTCTAATAGCCTTGCCACAGAGGCATCATCACCTTCATCCCTCAGAGGAGCAGCTGAAGTATCAGAGAGGTTAGGTCATTTGTCCTAAGTCACACAGTAGGACATCGAGCTCTTTTTAGCCAGGACTCTTTGGCTTTGGAGTTCACCAGGCCAGCCTGCCATTTGTAGATATGAGTATGGAGATTTTGAGGTCTCTGAATTTCTCTAAGGGAGCAGAAAGGAGGTAGGATTCTGGGGTTTGGAGGACACCAGGCAGGGATCACATGGGGTCAGACTCCGGCCACAGACTCACAGGGAAGTAGAGCAGAAGGGATCCAAAAAGGATGGCTTCCAGCAGGACAACTCCAGAGGTTCGGATCCTCTGTGAACCCAGGAAAGAGAGAGGTGTGTGAACAGGGCAGTGGGAAAGTAGAGCCTGGACGATCGTGGGGGAGAATCTCAGGCCTGTTCTAGGAGTCACTTGGTGGCCCTGGGCTAAGGTCTTACCCTGTAACATCAGCTCTGCCCTCTTGGTCCACAGCCACGCCACCCCCCAGTCCCACCACAGGCTAAGACCAAGGTTGCACATAGCATCTGTCCTCCAGCCCCCGCCCCCTGCCTCCCCAATCCTAGAAGGGGCCTGATTGCAGACCTGGGCTCCAGTCACAAGCTGCTGGAACTAGAAGGATCCCACACATTCCCCAGACTTTGGGTCAGACTGCTTCTTTGTCTAGGTAACCCCTTCTCTGTCTGGAAATCAGTTAGTTGACCTTCAAGACTGGCTCAAATGTCATGTTCTCCAGATGGGCTTTCCCAGGCCATCTCAAGCAGGACAACTGGGTCCTTTCTCTGAGCTCACATGGCAACCAACACACACTTCCATCCTCGCCTCTGTTGTGCTGCGTTGTCATTTTCTTTATAGGCCTGCTTCCTCTTTCAATTGGGAGCTCCAGGGGAGTCTAGACCATGTCTCCCTAGTGCCTACACTGTGTTTTGAATCAAGTCAATGCCTACACTTAACAGGCAACAAATCTAAGGCAATGGGGTCACTTGCCCAAGGTCACCTGGTGTGTTAGGTTAAGCATGAAGACCAGAACACATTTCTTCTGAGTTCTCGTCTTAGGGAGCCTCTGGCCCCTAGGTGATGCTGGGGACCCAAGGGATGGTAGGACACGTGTAGGAGAGGCGGGGCCTTCCTTACCTTGCTCCGGCGGCATCTGTAGGAGAGCAGCATGCTCAGGAAGACGGCCAGCATGCAGCAGGCCTGGCAGGCCAGCACGGCTGCCCGCAGTGCCGAGGCTTCCTCCACCAGGCACGGACTAGCATCCCTGCAGCTGGTGCAGCCCTCGGCACACGGCTGGCACTGCAGCAGCCTCCCGGAGCTGCCATGTGGGGCCCCGAATTGCCCAGCAGGCTGGGCAGCACTCTCTCCCAACCCTATAAAGAACAAGATGGCTGCAAGGAGAGGGTCCCGGCGGGGGCATGCCAGCCTTCTCTCCCTCGGGTCACCATAGCCCTCTCCCTGCCCTCCTACAGTTGGTCACCACCTGGGGCGGGCTGGGAAGCAGGGCGAGTGAGGAAGTGGATATTCCCAGGGAAGGACCGGGAAACAGAAAGAGGCAATGCTAGGCTAGGACTCACTGTGAGGCTCAACTTGCATTCGACTGGAGTGGTAAGGGCTCATTTTCAGAAGGCGCAGACACCCCCACAGTGGATCCTGCCTGCCTTGCCTGCTTCTCTCCACCTTCTGCCCTTGCCCCATAAGACCCCTGCCAGTGTCTCACCCCAGCCTTTTCTTCCCAGATGCCCCCTCCACCCAGCCCAGCCTGACCCTCACCATGGTTAACATACCCCCGGAGCGGCTTGCCCCGTAGAAGCCAGGTCGGCAGCGGCAGAGGTAGTGGCCGAGGACAAAGCCCTGACTGTCCAAGGGGACACACTGCAGGGATGACAAACACGATAAGGATTTATATGGGGTTTTCGCTCTTGGGAAGAGATGGAGGGTCCACGTACCTTCCTATTCACAGCACCTGCTCTGTACAAGGGACCCCCCCCCCACTAGAAGTCCTCCCTAGTCCTTAGGAATCCTTCTCTCTCTGGAAACCCTACTCTATTCCTGTCATCACCTCTTTTCAACAAAGAGTTTGGGAAGAGATCACCCTTTTATTCTGAGAGGCAATGACGGGAGCCTCACAGATCCCATGTCCCAGTGCCCAGCTGTTGCTACAGTGAGGTACTGGGGGAGGTGGAAGTAGGGAGAACTTGGAGTCCAATCACATCTGTATGCCTACATCCTGTTTCAAAGGGTCCCCATCACCTTCCCTCTTTGGTTCACAGGTGGTTTGAAAAGGCCCCCACAGAGGAGAGGCTTCCCCTACCAGGGGCCATCTGGCTTTGGCACAGGACTGATTTCCCCAGCCCTAATGCCAGCTAATGCCAGGCTGGTGGGATGCCAAGGCCGGCTCTTTATTCCACCTCCATCCATTGATGTCTGCCTAGCAGGGGACGGAGCAGACCTCAGAGCCAGGCAGGGGAGATGAACACATGCATGAGGTCAGATCTGCTGGAGGCAATGGTTAGGGACAGACCTAACAGTGGGATGAAGGAAGGGCTTCGCCCTGGGAGCTTCCACATTGAGCACCTAACTTCACCTAGAGAAGTTACATGGTGGTACTTCTGAAATCGTGGCCCAGCTTCCCTTCTTGCCAGGAGCACGAGAACGCGCTATGTTCCCACCAGCGTCTGCACAATCAGGCCAATGTGTACTGAGACATGCTGTGGCTGGGTTTAATAATGCACTGAATAATGGGAGCCCTTCTCCATCCCTGGACTTAGAGTTCCAAAAATATGTGCCCCAAAGAGCCACAGATGCCCAAATCCGCCCCACCTCCCAGCAGGCTGCAGGGCTTGCCTTGGCTTTGGTTCAGCTCAGGCATGACACGCGGTCAAGTGCAGCCGTGGAGCAGATTATTATTAGTTCACTGGCCTCCCAGTTTTTCAGTCCCGGGCTTGCAGGATTACCAGCCATTGTTTTCCATTATCCCGATCTCCTGCATCCATGGCTTTGAGTCTGCCAGTACCTGGCTTGGGTTCCCTCACCTTTACCAATCCCAGAGCTCTTCAAGCTCCTTCTTTGGTTAGAGTCCTCCCACACCCCAACCAACAATTACACTTAGGAGCTCTATCAACATGGAGAATGTGGTCCAGGAGAGGGAAAGGGGATGATTAGTAGGGGCTTAGGAAGCGGTCCTGGGGATGGATCTTAGGGCACCCAGTACCAAAAGGGAGAACAGACAGGGAGGCTTACTGAGAATTCAAAGGAACGAGGGAGACTATCTCCATTGGGGGATGGGGAGCAGGCTGTAAGTGTCCTCACCTTTTTTTTTTAAGATTTTATTTATTTATTTGACAGAGATCACAAGTAGGCAGAGAGGCAGGCAGAGAGAGAGAGAGGAGGAAGCAGGCTCCCTGCTGAGCACAGAGCACGATGCGATGCGGGACTCCATCCCAGGATCCTGAGATCATGACCTGAGGCAAAGGCAGAGGCTTAACCCACTGAGCCACCCAGGCGTCCCTCACTTTTTTTTTTTTTTTTAATGTAGGTTCTACACTCAATGTGGGGCTTAAACTCAAGGTCCCCAGAGATCAAGAGTCACATGCTCTACAGACAGCCAGCCAGGTGGCCCCTCACTTTTTTTTCTATGTTCGTGTTTTTTTATTATTCATTCAACTTTAAGTGCCTATTATGTATCAAGCAGGAGAAGTTGGGAACTTCTCAGAAATGACCATCAACATATCATTTCTGAATTTTCTTTTCTTGTCTTTTAGTTTTTATTTTATTTTTTTTTAAAGATTTTATTTATTTATTTGACAGAGATCACATGTAGGCAGAGAGGCAAGCAGAGAGAGAGAGAGAGAGAGAGAGAGGAGGAAGCAGGCTCTCCACCGAGCAGAGAGTCCGATGCAGGGCTCGATCCCAGGACCCCGAGATCATGACCCGAGCCGAAGGCAGAGGCTCTAACCCACTGAGCCACCCAGGTGCCCCTAGTTTTTATTTTTTATTGAAGTATTTTTTTGACTGTAAGTGTCCTCACTTTTAAATAGCCTTGTTTAGGGGCGCCTGGATGCCTCAGTGGGTTAAAGCCTCTGCCTTCGGCTCAGGTCATGATCCCAGGGTCCTGGGATCAAACCCCACATTGGGCTCTCTGCTCAGCAGGGAGCCTGCTTCCTCCTCTCTCGCTGCCTGCCACTCTGCCTACTTGTGATCTCTGTCTGTCAAATAAATAAAATAAAATCTTTGGGACGCCTGGGTGGTTCAGTTGGTCGGACGACTGCCTTCGGCTCAGGTCATGATCCTGGAGTCCCGGGATCGAGTCCCGCATCGGGCTCCCGGCTACGCGGGGAGTCTGCTTCTCTCTCTGACCTTCTCCTCGCTCATGCTCTCTCTCACTGTCTCTCTCTCAAATAAATAAATAAATAATCTTAAAAAAAAATAAAATCTTTAAAAATAAATAAATAAATAAATAAATAGCCCTGTATCTCAAGGTGCCTTGGTGGCTCAGTTAAGTGTCTGCCTTCAGCCCAGGTCATGATCTCAGTGTCCTGGGGTGGGCTCCTTGCTCAGTGGGGAGTCTGCTTGTCCCTTTGTCCCTCCCCCCACTACATGCGTGCACGCATGCATACACACCTACTCTCTCTCTCTCTATTTCAAATAAATAAATAAAATCTTGAAAAAATAAAAATAAAAAAAATTAAAAGACTGGAATCTCATTTCTGTCTCTCTCTCATCACTAGGGATTCCCTTGAAGCCCTGAGGCTGATATGCTTTGGTCAGTTGCTCCCAGGAGCTGGGTGGTGGCAGGGATGGGAAAGGGGAAGGGAGGCAGGACCCCAGGGCCCCCCCCTCCACTGTCCTCCTTATCCTTACCTGGGTGCTGTTGAGATCACACAGGTGTGTGTTGGAGTACCAGCCTGGCCCACTGGCACACTGATTGATGTCCACGCTCTGAAGGTCTATGTCCATCTGCACCTGTCCCCTAGGGCAGTGAGTTGGCAGTTAGGGGTTCAGCGAAGGGTGCGAAGGTGGTCATGTGTCCTCAGGCCCCAGACCAGGCAGCATTGCAAGCTTTGCAAACTTTAGCAGAGCAGTTGCAGTGTGCAAGGACAGAGGGCACACCTGCATTCCATTTCTCCAGTGCTATTCATCCTCACTGTTTCTGTGGGCAACAGTCTTCTTCCCTGTAGGTTGTTCCCCGACATCCCTCAGCTTTTCAACATCCTAGCATTTCCTGTTTCTATCAGTGGGTAGACGGAGGGGGCATGTCAAGACATGTGGAAGCTGGGGCTCTGATGATCTGTCTGAAGGGGATTTTCACACTTCTCCACCGCATGTATGCACACACACACACACACACACACACACATACGCACAGGCCCTGAACTCAGCTATTAACCACCCCCTCACTCTGCCCAGACCAGATCTGAATTGATCACAGCATAGGAACTATGGAATGGAGCTGCCTGGCCCCAGAGTTCCCAAACTCTGCTCTGGGCTGAGTGGGGAGAGCTGGCTAGATGCCAGGCTGCTGGCTGGCAGGAGGGAAAGCCTGTTGGGAGCAATGAATAGGGACACAGAGCTGGAAAAACAATTTGATTGTTGCGTGCCTTGCAGTTCTGTGCCCATTTGCTGCCTCCTCCCCACCAGGGTTCCCAATCACCTCTTTATTCCGGTTGAAGGAGGAGGTCAGTCATTTGAAGAGTACCAGTCAGGACAAGCAGGACTGGAACCCACTTGATGTGAGAATATAGCCACTGGGAGTGACCCTGGGGACCTGGCCAACTCCTAGACAGAAGGGGCAATGAATGGTTCCCAAGCTTCCCCCCCAAGAACTTTTCTTCCCTTGGAGAAGCCTCCTTTTATAGTTCTAGATTGCTTAAGAGCAGCAGGTTGGACTCTTGGAATGCCCATGAGACTACTCGTGCATAGTCTATCACTGTCATCCACACTAAGCCTGCTCCTGCCTTCTCCCCACTCCCCAGACCTGGGGGCAGACCTGTGCCCAGCTGTACACACACATATGTCTATACCCACGTACAAGTGGGTTGATTCATACGCACTGTGTACACTCACACCTGTATGTGCTAACAGACAGGTATAGATTCCCAGAGTCAACTGCAAATAGCTGAACGCAAATAGGCAAATCTGTGCCCCCCCAGATACATATGTGTGTGCCAAATGGCCCATGCACAGCTGGCTGGACTGGGGGCCCCCACCCCCATGTACCCGTAAATGTGTCAAAGACTGCGCAAACCCACTTACCTGACCTCTGGGCTGAGGTCTGGCTGGAGACCATAGAAGGTGGCAGAAAGTGTGACAAGCCAGCCAGGACGGAGCCGGCCCTCCTGGCACTCCAGGAAGGGAGGAGAGAGCTTCACATGCCTCATGTCCCCCACATAGCCATCCCCCTGTGGCCACTTGGGGCTGCCGAGGCTCCCGAGGTCATTGGTCAGCACTCGCTTCTGTAGGGCAGAGGTGTCCGGGGCCCTGGTTGGGCTCTCCTCCTGAACTCTGCTCCCAGACAAGTCCTGAAGGAGGGTCTCCTCCCCCATCCGTGTGGCCTGTAGGGCCAGAGGCAGGTGGCTGGCCCCTGGCGGAGGGTCAAAGGTCAGAAAAGCCCGGTACGCCCTTGGGTCCCCCTCGGCCACGCTGCGGACCAGTGCCTGGTACCACTCTACATCTTCCTCCACACTGGACTCGCGGATGTCGTTGGCCTGCAGCAGCATGTTGAGGAAATTAGCGGCCTGGGCAAGGGTGCCCGCTGCCCTCCATAGGACTGGGGGGAGCCCTGGGCTGGCTTCTGCACCCTGGGCTTCGTAGCGTTCACTGCAATTAGCCCCCGACAGCTGTCGGGTGTCTCCAGAGTAGAGAAAAGCCAGGGCTGCCTCGGCTCCCTCTCGGGGCACCCACAGGGGCCCAGACCCCGGTTGGAAATGGGAGGACAGAGGTGGCCCAGAGCGGAGGGGCCGCGGACACCCCAGAGCCCAGCTGCAGAGGAAACAGCAGCCCAGCAGTCCCCACACAGGGTGGAGCATGACCCCCGCTCTGGGGCCCATCCTCAGGGCAGCTCTCCGGTCCCTAGGGGTCCAGGCTGCCTGGGTGATCTAGGGGCTCACGAGAGCCCAGGCTGAGGCTGGCTGGCTCCACGCCTCCTATCCTCGCTTTCTCTCTTCCTCTCTCCCTCTCTCTCTCACTCTGTGCCGTCTTGCCTGTTTTTCCTTCTCTCTAACGTCATCAGCTGGCTTCTGGATATAGGCATGAGGGCTCTGCCCCTCCTCTCTCAGTGTGACCCCCCATTGCAAACCCTCTTAATCCTGGCACCACCCCTTTCCCTCCTCCTCTCATCCAGCATCTAGGCTCCCTTCCCCCACTGGGCACCCCACATCAGCTCCAGAGAGAGATGAACGGGAGGGGAGAGAATGAGACCAGACCAGTTGCACTCTCCCTCCCTCCCTCCCTCTGCCCTTTGCTCCATTAGGAGAGATGGGCAAATCCAGGATGAGGCGCCATAGCAACCGCAGATGAGCTTGTGCCCCTCTCTCCTCCCCTCTGCTCCACTCAGCCTCCTGCAGCAATAGCAACAGGCATGATAAAGGGCCAAGCTGCAGCTCCTGGCAGGCAGCTCTGGCTGCCTGTACCCCCCTGACACGGTGCTGCCGAACTTGAATTTGAGATTGGGAGTGGTGAGGGCGGGGAAGAGAGCCTAATATAACCACAACCAATCTCTGAACAAACTGTGGCAGTTCATCAAGAGCTTCTTGTGTGCTTTATCTCAACGGATCTTCCCCACAAGCATGTATGGGAGGTCAGTATTATCCCCATTTCACAGATGCAGACACTGAGGCTCAGAGACTCACCTAAGATCACATAGCTCACTTTAAGTTGAGACTCAAGCCCAGAGCTCTGACTCCCCACACTGGCCCCCATCAAACTCCCATGACCCTGTTATTCAAGACTAGTTCCCGAAGAGTGAATCGAGGCCCAGAGTGTTTAAAAGCTCCCCACCCCCTGCAAGGATCACACTGTCATTCATGACCTCCAGCAGGTCTTCACCTTCCACTCAGGGGAGCCTCTCTTCTCCAGCACCACAGAGGTAACAACCACAGCCAATGGGGTGTATATACGTATGTGTGTTTGCGTGTACGCATGGGCACTTGTGTGTAATGAGGACAGGGAGAAGAGAGTGAACAAAGTTTTGCTTCTGCTTCACACACCTTCATTTCGTCATCCTAAATCCCGTCTTCCTTTATTGAGTTAGTACTGCCTTGGATCCAGAGGGTGTGGATTCTTTCTTTTTCTTTTTCTTTTTTTTTTAAAGATTCCATTTATCACTGGAGACAGAGAGAGAGGGAGGTACAAGAGGCAGGTCAGGGCAGAGGCACAGGGAGAAGCAGACTCCCTGCCAAGCAGGGAGCCTGACACAGGGGTCGATCCCAGGACTTGATCCCGGGACCCCAGGATCACAACCCAAGCCGAAGGCAGATGCTTAACTGACTTAGCCACCCAGGAGCCCCAGAAGGGTGTGGATTCATGCAGGTAGCCATAGAACAAAGCTCCTGCCTTCCTCTCCCGCCATCTTCCATCACTCTTGTGCTCCCCACTCTCCCACTCCCAGAGATCTGGCCCCACATACACAAGCTGTCTCTTGGCTTCTTTCTCTCTCGCTCTGCCCACTCCCTTAAACCTTTGATGTCCCAGAGCACTGAGTGTATGCAGGAAGGGATGGGTGATGATTTTAGAAACTCCCTTTGCTTTACTGGTGGGCTCTGCAAACAGTTCTGCATTGGATCCTAAGTGAGAACGTCAGAGTGGGAGGGAGAGGAGGGGCTTAAGGGCAGCCGCCCAGCAGAACGCCTATGATGGCAGAACTGGAAGGGCCTCTAGTCCAGACCTTTCTCCGATAGAGAAGGAAAATGAGACTAAAGCTGCGGGTGGGCATCGTTGACCTTCTCAAAGCCATGAAGCTGCTTGTGAGTGGAGTCAGACCTGTAGGACGCATGCATAGCTCTCTCCTCAGCCTTTGTGATTCCGTGTGCTAGGAGAGAGGGATGGAGGGGAAAAGACACCCATTCCAAGCTCTGGGTCTTACTGGTTACTGTTAGTGGAGGGTCACGAACACACTGTATGAAGACATAATAATAATAATCGTTTTGATTCCCCAAGAAGCTTTTCATAATAATAACTACTAACATTTGTGTCGTGTTTTCGCATTTCTATGTAAGCTTTCATTTAATCCCCACAAAAGCCCCTGGGCTTTTTTAAAAATTTAATTAATTAATTAATTAATTTTATTTATTTATTTTATTTTTATTATTAGTGAACTATTTTTGCCAATAAAACACAGGTTCAAAGATACTAGATTATTTGCTCTTGGTCGTCCATCCAGGAAATGGCGTGAGTAGGACTCAGAGTAGCTGGAGAGCTCTAGAGGGGCAGGGATGGTCCCTGTCTCCCTCATCACTGCAGCCCCGAGACCTAGCCCACCACTGAACGACTAAGTGACCTCAGGAGCAGCTTCAGTTATCTGGGTTTCTCTTCCCTAACCTTTGGAACTAGGGTCCTACCACTTCAGGGACCACCTAGATGGGCCTCAGTGAAAGAGAGATGTGTAGACGCAAGACCCATTCAACAAATACACACGAATTCAATTCATATAAAGATAACAATTCCTTTGCTTGAAGCTGAATTTTCAATGCTTTTCCCCAGGACCTGGGCTCTAGGCCTGGACATTTAAGGAAGTGGAGAAAGGCAGTATTCCTTGCCCTGCCTTAGAAAGAGCTTGGGGTGTCTGGGTGGCTCAGTCATTAAGCGTCTGCCTTCAGTTCAGGTCATGATCCTAGTGTCTTGTCAAACCCTGGGTTGGGCTCCCTGCTCAGCAGGAAGCCTGCTTCTCCCTCTCTTTCTCCCTCTGCTTGTGTTCCCTCTCAGGCTGTCTCTCTGACAAATAAATAAATAAATAAACGAATAAATGAACGAATGAATGAATAGACATAAATAAATAAATAAATAAATAAACAAATAAACAAACAAATAAATAAAATAAAGAGCTTGGATGTGTTGCCCTATGTCTCTGTGTGCTCTGGTGCTGGGATGGTACCCTAGATGGGGACTCACCAGGTATGGACAGAGCTTCCTTCCCAGGCCAAGAAAGTAGCTGGACAGCAGAGGGCGCTGCAGAGCTACAGACTTTGTATTCATAGGCTAATTAATCTGTTCTGGGGCCAGGGAGGTTTTCCAGAGACAGCCAGGGATCTTGAGCGGTTGTCTTAAGCCTCTGGAGTTCTGTGATCCTGTAGCAATTTCTCTTCTTTTCTCCAGAAATCTGAGTGACACTTGCCAGGGAGCTGAAGGAAAGTGGGTGGTTTTGAATTCCACTGTACCTTCTGGAATTGTGTGACCTTAGCTAAATAGCTCTCTGAGCTACAGTTTCTTCATGGGCAAGGAAAAATGGTTTGTTGTGCAGAATTAGACATGAATTTGTATCAGGAGCTCCTTGCAAAGCATGAGGTTGAACAATTATCCCACGCTTCTATTTCAATGGTCCACTCTGTGGCAGAAAGCGTCTGTGGCACGGGAAGAGTCCATAATGGGTGAAAAACAGATCTGGCTCCTGCCCTTGTGGAGTTTACAGCCCAGTAGGGAAGATAAGATTTTAATCAAATAACCCCACTGAGAGATGAAAAATCACAGCTATGTCGGAAGTGTGACAAAGGAACGGTCTGGAAGCTGGGTGCGGAGGAAGTAAGGACCCAGGCAGGGAGAGTTCCCTGAGGTAGTGAAGAGTGAGTTCAACCTGGGGGTTTATAGGAGTTTACTAAGCTAAAAGAGAAGGGAAATAAACCTTTCAAGAAAAGGGAATAGCTTATGTAATGGCCACATGTGTACGAGTCTCACACAGGGCCAGCAGAACTGCAGGGGAGAGAGAACAAACTGAAGGCTGGTGGGAGATGAGGCCAGACAGAAGCAGGGGTCAGATCACACAGGACCCCATAGATCTCCTTAAGGAGTTTTCTCTTCAGCCAAAGAATGATGGGAAATTACGGAGGGATATAATCACCGGTTGCAGACAAATTTTCAGGTTATTTTTTAATGTTAATTTTAGTCTTAAGTAATCTCTACACACAAGGCAGGGCTTGAACTCACGACCCTGTGATCAAGAGTCACATGCTTGGGGCCCCTGGGTGGTTCAGTGGGTTAAGCCTCTGCCTTTGGCTCGGGTCATGGTCTCAGAGTCCTGGGATAGAGCCCCACATCAGGCTCTCTTCTCAGCCTGCTTCCCCCGTCTCTCTGCCTGCCTCTCTGCCTACTTGTGATCTCTCTCTCTGTCAAATAAATAAATAGAATCTTAAAAAAAAAAAAAAAAAGAGTTGCATGGTTTTTGGACTGAGCCAGACACGCGCCCTGAAAAATTTCTGTTTTAAAAAGCTCTGTCTGGGGACGCCTGGGTGGCTCAGTTGGTTAAGCAGCTGCCTTCAGCTCGGGTCATGATCCCAGCGTCCTGGGATCGAGTCCCACATCGGGCTCCTTGCTCATCAGGGAGGCTGCTTCTCCCTCTGCCTCTGCCTGCCATTCTGTCTGCCTGTGCTCACTCTCTCTCCCTCTCTCTCTCTGACAAATAAATAAATAAAATCTTTATAAAAAAAAAAAAAAAAAAAAAGCTCTGTCTGGGGATGCCTGGGTGGCTCAGTTGGTTAAGCGGCTGTTTTAGGCTCAGGTCATGATCCCAGGGTCCTCGGATCGAGCCCCGCATCAGGCTCCCTGCTCAGCGGAGAGCCCACTTCTCCCTCTCCCTCTGTCTGCTGCTCTGCCTACTTGTGCTCTCTGTCAAATAAATAAAATCTTAAAAAAAAAAACAACCCACAAAACCTCTCTCTGGCTCCAGGATGCATACCCTCTTCACTCCAATGCACCCTCAGGTACAAAGTAGCTAAGTTCTGCTGGCTTATCCTTCCTCCTATCTGTTGCATCCCTCGACATCTCTCTGGGGACAATTTCAATGGTTTCCTAACTGATCTCAGATATAGCAGGCTATCTCCAGTCCAGTCGTCTCCCTCCCCTCCAGTCTATGATCCTCTACACAGCAAGCTTTCTCTAATTTGAGCTTTACAGCACGTCTGCAAGTAAGTGAAGCAGCCATCCTGATTCCTATTTTGCAGATGGAAAACTGAGGTATGAAGGTGCTGTGGAGCTGGTTCATACAGGACTGTGAAATCCAACTGTTTAAATTTCAGGAATTCTGTAAGCCAGTTGTGAAACACAGCCACTATTCAAAATTAAATTATGTACACTTATAATTAAATGATGTTTAAAACATAGGTAATAAAATTTTCAAAACTCATCACTTTCTAATAATTTTACTATTACTATTTACCTATGTTCCTGGGGTTGTTATTCTATCTGCACGATGAAACTATTACATAAGGGTACCCTACTGTTCATCTCTTTCTAACTCTGTGTTCAGTAACTCTGTGTTCTAAAGATTGAAATCAGCCATGGTGGAAGTATTTACACGATGTATATCAGCAAATGCTACAAATCAGGCCCTTGATTTATTGTTTTGTTGATTATCTATATTTTAAAAAGTGATGAAGGAAAAATTAGTAATTCAGATTTAAATTTAATGTGTTATGCCGGTAGCCATTACACCATGAATAGTACAAAAATTAAGGAAACATTCTTTTTTTAAGATTTTATTCATTTATTTGAGAGAGAGAGAGGGAGGGAGGGAGAGAGAGGACCCAAGTGGGGGAGGGGGCAGGAGAGGGGGATAGGGAGAAACAGACTAGCTGCCCAGCAAAGAGTCCCAAGGTGGGCTCCATCCCAGGACCTGGGGATCATGACCTGAGCCAAAGGCAGACGCTTAACCGACTGAGCCACCCAGGCGCCCCCCAAATTAAGGAAAATTTCTTTCAGTATTTGAAAACCGTTTTGATTCAGCAAGCAAGTCACTTCCATAATTGACAGTTAAGACTGTCTTTATTTTTTTCACTTTCCTCTTACACTGACATTGAGGAAAACATCAACCAACATTCATGCTGCAATTCCTCGATTAATTGAAACCTTAGGTTGGCGACCCACACGAGTTTGACCAAAACCAATGAAAGGATTCTTGAGAATCAATTGGTTATATAGGATTTGCAACTGTATACTATTGTTATCATTTGTAAATTGTGTGCTATACATCCAATGTAAACATCAGTAAAATTCATGATAAACTTATGTACATATATATATATATATATATATACATACAATGCCCCCTGCCCCCAGAGAGCCAGCTGTCCAACATTCACCAGCACACCGCTGGCTCTAGAACACACATTATTCATGTGTCATTCCACAGACTTTTACTGGAGGCCAGCGGGGATACGGTTAGTCAATGAAGAAATGACTTGGCCAAGGTCACACATCGAAGGCGGCACAGGCGGGACAACATCACAGATACTCCCCCAAGACCAGGCGCTCTCGGCCAGGACCAAACCAGGATTTTCAGGGCCGCTCCCCACCGCTCCGGGGAGGGGCTGCTTCGGCCTCAGCGCCCGGGAAGTGAAAAGCGAGGGTCGGGGCAGGGGACCAACGGCCAGGCGAGAAGCAGCCCACAGCCAATAGCGGCCCAGGCTGCACTAGACGTCACGCTCCGCGGAGGACAGCGCGAGCACGCCCCGGGGAGGGGGCGTGGTTACGGCCTCCCGGAAGTGACGCCATCCGGGGGCGGTCCTCGGCGGCGGCGGCGGCGGCGGCGGCGGCGGCGGCGGCGGCGCGCGCGGCCTGGGCTCGCGCTGGGCTCCGCGCGCCCCCCGCCCCCCTCTATGAGGCAGAGGCCGCGGCGGCCGTTAGCGCTGTCGCTCCGGGGGCCGCGGCGGGCGGGGCTCCGGCGGGGCCCGGCCTAGTCCCCACCCCAGCCCGGCTCCCAGCCGCCCGCCCTCCCTCCCTCTCCCCGATGCAGGGGGCCGAGCTCCGGGACGGCGAGGCGGCGGCTGCCGCCGCTTCGTACCGCGTCCTGAGCCGCCTGCTCGGCTATGGAGAGGCGGTCCCCGAGCCAGGCCCGCCGCCGCCGCCCCCGGGCCATGGCCCCCCGCCGCCACCCTTCCTCGCGCGGCCCGGCCCGCGGGGCTCCCGGCCGCCGCAGCTGATGGTGTTCCGCAACGTGGGTCGGCCGCCGGAGGAGGAGGACGCGGAGGCGGCCCCGGAGCCGGGACCCTCGGAACTGCTGTGTCCCCGGCACCGCTGTGCCCTGGACCCCAAGGCCCTGCCGCCGGGGTTGGCGCTCGAGCGGACCTGGGGCCCGGCGGCTGGACTGGAGGCGCAGTTGGCGGCTCTGGGGCTCGGGCAGCCGGCGGGGCCGGGGGTCAAGACGGTCGGTGGGGGTTGCTGCCCGTGCCCGTGCCCCCCGCAGCCGCCCCCTCCGCAGCCCCAGCCGCCTGCTGCCGCCCCGCAGGCCGGGGAGGACCCCACGGAAACGAGCGACGCGCTTTTGGTCCTGGAGGGCTTGGAGTCGGAGGCCGAGAGCCTGGAGACGAACAGCTGCTCGGAAGAGGAGCTCAGCAGCCCGGGCCGCGGAGGAGGAGGGGGCGGCCGGCTTCTGCTGCAGCCCCCGGGTCCCGAATTACCCCCGGTTCCCTTCCCGATGCAGGACTTGGTCCCCCCAGGGCGCTTGGGTAGAGGGGAGCCGCAGCAACCGCCCCCGCCTCCGCCCCCTCCTGGGCCCCTCCGGCCACTGGCTGGCCCTTCTCGGAAGGGCTCCCTCAAAATCCGCCTCAGTCGCCTCTTTCGCACGAAGAGCTGCAACGGCGGCTCCGGCGGCGGGGATGGGGCCGGCAAGAGGCCTTCTGGAGAGCTGGCTGCTTCTGCTGCGAGCCTGACAGACATGGGAGGCTCTGCGGGCCGGGAGCTGGACGCGGGGAGGTGAGACTGGCCGGGGTCGCTGACTGACAGAACTTCCTTTTCTTCTTTCATATCCCTTTTATTCTGCTGCGAACATGATTCTGACAATTCTTAGGATGTGCTTTTCATAAGGATGCATAGAGACGTAGGCCTAAAGGTGGTGACTTCGCCCATTAGGTCAGAGCTATTTGGGGGAACAGTTTTCACACTTAGTTCAGTCCGGTGACATTTCTCAGCTGGTTAGCAGCCCCCCAGTTGGGAGAGGATTTGAAACCATCCTCCCACCCCCACCCTGGTCTGGCTTTTATAAAGTTTTCCAAGGTGTCGGTCTACGGTTACTTCTGGTAAGGAGGTTGCTGGAAATGTTTGGTCTTAGGGGCAAAAAGTTGGTCCTGTAACCATTTTGCTTATTATTCTCTCTGTGTTCCCCACCCCTTTCATGCTCATGCCTACAAATTATGTGACACACTTGTGCGGCTGTAGGCTAGCAATTGTTTGGGCATCTCTATTCAAAATGTTAATGTTTTCCTGGTTGGTTTCTTAGATAAACCTGGTATCTCAAGCCTGTGCTGACCACCGACTCTGAGAATAGAAAATAGTTTGCTCTCAAGCCGGTGTGAGTGTTCTAAGTGTGAGGTATAGACATGGGTGCGGGGGTTCTAGGCCAGTTGATGAAAATTCCAAACTTAGAGGTCTTTTTTTTTTTTTTTTTCCTCTGCGTTACTGAAGGGTGGACGGCACTCTGGCATGTAGTGTTAGGTCTGTATACTAGTTTAAAAGCTGTCAACGTTTGTGTCAAGAAGTGAGACTTCCCTTGTGGTAACTGCCTTGGTGGTTTGCACTGCCGAATGGGTTCTGAACAAAGATTGGAATTGGTTTTGGTGCCGCTCATACGATGGATTCTTGAGACACACTGGCAACCACAACCCAAGGCTGAAGAATGGGTAGACCAATAGATTTGAGAACTTTACTGTGTACCAGAATCACGTGAGGAGCTTTGGGAAGAGATAGTGTGTCTGAGGGCCCAAGAGTTTGAATTTCTACAAAGCTTCCCACATGACCCAGAAGTGTGACCTCCACTGGGAACCACTCATCCTTGGACTTCTCCTTTCAGGGGAGTTTGCGTGCTCCCAAGAGGAAAAGTATGGGGTCAGTTTTGACTTTGCTGCCCTTTCTGAACAGTTGGGCCAGAACATCATCTTGGGGATCAGACCCAACCCAAATTCCCTGAAGAAGTCAGTAGTTTGCTGTGTGTTGCCCCCTCAAGTAGACCTATGTTTCTGCCTTCGCTTTCCAAGTGAACTTACGCTGGGAGCTCAGGTCTTAAAAACTGTGTGGCTTCCTTTTGTTGTAGGCTCTGCATTCGATGCTCCACTTCCCAGTATAGAGGAAATGTTCATCAGAGGAGGGGGAGGGCAGGATTGAAGCTGTGGGTAATGACATAGGATAGACTGCTAATTTTCTTGTGGTCCGTCTTGCCTTTGTTCCATATTGACCAGGACTTGGTCTAAGATTCCAGAGACGCCAAATACGAGGTGTGGCGTGAAATTAGCTGCTACGTCTAATAGATTAGGAAGAGGAAAAGGCATATAACATTATACGGTTTTTTGCCTTTGGAAGCAGAATTTAATGGTCATTGGCGGCTCTGTTACCAACCCTCACACTAAGCACAATACAGATTTCTGCTGCAGAGCAAATTGGGATGTAGCTCTGCAAAGAAGCTTAGTTCAGGGCACTGGAGAATTACATTTTTTGGTCCAAGGGCTTTCTCTGATGAATTGGAGAAGAGCTAGGTATTTGTGTATGAACGTTTGGTTGGGAGGCAGCATGTTGCACAGAGAACGTGAACATCTAGGTTCTGCTTACAACTCCAGCGTCTGTGGAATGTAGCCAATTTTGTCTTCTTCATGCTTCCTCTTTTTTTTTTTTCCATCTGTAAAATGGGAGTGATTCTCGTCTTGTTCCTGTCCTTGTAGAAATAGAGTGAAGACAAGAGAGATTGAGATGGAATATTTTGTGTTCTTGGAGGAGAAGTAATAAGATTGAACTGGTATTTCTTTTTTAATGCTTAGGATTTGGTGCTGCTAGATTTGCTTGTTAGCTTTTCCACAGCTTACGATGTGCCAGTCTTGTTGGCAGCCTCGCAGCTGTGAGAAACTTGGTAAGTCTGGCCAGGGTAGTTGTGATTTCTATGGATCTGCACCTCCTAAGTGCACCCTGTTGGGAGGAAGGATGAGTTTGGAATTTTAGGTTGTTCTCTTGTTTTGATTGGTAGGGGCCTGGAGGCTGTGAGAAATGTCAGTCTTTTGCCAGAAGGTAGATGGCCTCCTGCCTTATCGTTGTTTGGAATTAATTACGGGTCTCTGCAGTCTTCGCTGTATAATTTGGGGCTTTTCAGTAACCTCTGGGTATGGTTCTCTCTGCCCTTCTCCACATCTACCTTTCCCACAGCTATCAATGGAAAGTACCTCCTGCTGTCATATTATAAGGCTTAATAGTTTCTGTGTTTTAGCATGAAGCAAACCTTTACTTCCTTTCAGATGCTTTAGAGTCTGGGAAATGGACTTGCCTGGATATACCAAGTCTTAAGTCTTGTGTGTGATAGCTTAGAGAACCCTTTCCAAGTGAAGGAAGAAGTGGGCCACCGACTAATCAGGTTTCTCTTCTGGAGAACTGGGCTAGGCCTTGTAACACACATATGTTGGAATTCAAAGAGCTGGGCTTGATGCCTGTGGGCCTCAGTGTGATATAGAATTGCTATTTCAGGAAAACCAGTGAAGTTCCCTTGTCTTTTTCACATATGTTGAGCTGATTGTCTTCCTTTGTGTTTGCTGAGAAATGGCATTTGATCTAAACTTTTAAAATCATCACATAATACACACATGGTCGGAAATGAGCACCTTGTTCATTTCTCAAGGTTTGTTTTTTCAGAGTTAACAGTTGAGATTATTCCTGGCAGTCTTCGTAATTGTGAGGTGGGAAAATGGAGAATAGTTCTGTAGTGGTTTCCTATCTATTTGTTTGGAAAAAAGAATTCTGGAAAGAGGCAGGCTGCCTTGGCATTAGTCTGGGGCCCTGCTGTCATGGACAGACCTGGCAGACATGAGAGAGCCTTTTCTGTTTCCTCGGGTCTTTAGGTCTAAGGGAGTGTTTTTGAGAATAGTCTGACGTGGCGAAAGCAAGATGATTCTGTGGTGTGTGTTGAGGAATTTCTGACTTCGGGCTTGGGTTTTGGGTCCATACTCCATGGATCTTTTTTTTTTTTAAAGATTTTATTTATTTATTTGATAGAGATCACAAGTAGGCAGAGAGGCAGGCGGAGAGAGAGAGAGGAGGAAGCAGGCTCCCCGTTGAGCAGAGAGCCCGATGTGGGGCTCGATCCCAGGACCCTGGGATCATGACCTGAGCCGAAGGCAGAGGCTTTAACCCACTGAGCCACCCAGGGGCCCCTCCATGGATCTTTTTAACTCTTACGCCACAAAGTGGTTGTGGTTGGCATCTTTTGGAGTGAGCAACCTAAGTTCAGAAATCTTTGTCCATTGAGCCTGTGTCTTTCACTCCTTCACATTTTTCCTGCTAAAATCATTCCGAGGTTTTAGACCTTGGACCACGTCTCTTGGCTTTTCCCCGGAAGTTCCCACCATAGGTTCTTTAGTTGGTGTATGATGGAGTTTTGGATCTGACCTTGCTGCACAGATGTCTGTGTATTGGAACTACAAATGAACACATGGTTTTTGTGCCTGCAGCACATGAACAGACACTGGCTCATGACGTGTTGAAATGGCACGGGCTGGCTGACTTGGCACCGTGTGCTGTAGCAGGCGCAGAGAGGTAAATTGTGGCCATCAAACCTGGCGTTTGGACATCCGAGTTTGGGAGTTACTGTAGAAAAGGACATGTTTAAGTCTTAGGACATCAGTAGATGGGGTTTATGGACAAGGGAGAGTGAGGACATCATTATTTCGTGGTTTATATTTTAAGTTTCAAGGAATTTGAAAAGTGGCCAATGGTTTTATCAATGTGTTGACGGCCCGTCTAGTCTAATGCTTGTAACCCATTTTCTCCCACGGATCTGTTGCCGTCCAGTTGGTAATTTGCAGAGTGGAAGTGGACAGAGGCATTCTCTTTGTCATCTGTAGCACAAGCAGTGTGTAGCTGACACAAAGGACTGCTAGCCGCAAAGAAGGTCTTGCCTCAGGTCTTCTGCTGCTCCTGTCCTTTTCTGCCATGTGAGATACAGCCCACCAGCTCCTCCCCCACCCTACCGCTCAAGTCTTTCTACTACTAAGATGCAAGTGGCCTACTGGCAGAATTAAAATGACTTAACTCTGCACCCTAATGCTTGTCAGGGTGATCAGGGTGATCTGGGGAGGAATAAAATAACATGGGAATGTAGTATGGAAGGGTTAGTTAAAAATGTTACTGGAGCTGAATCATTCATGTTGCTTTCCCAAAACAGCCCATCCAGCTTAGATGGGCTTTTATCATTTTAAATGCTTCAGATCTACAAAAGGAGATACATAAAGTGTATATACTATAATAATAATGAATTGCATACTTGGGTACCCACCACTAAGCTTAGCAAGTAGAATGTTAGCAAGTAGAATCAGTATCTTTGAAGACCCCTATGTGTTGCTTCCTGATTACATCTCTTCCCTCCCCCACGAACCACCATCCTCAATTTTATGTTAATCGTTCCCTTGCTTTGTTTTTTATAGTTGTCTGGATTGGTCTTTTCATGAATGACTGCCATTAGAATGCTCTCAGGATCCTTGAGACAGAAACTGCTTAGGATTTTTAGTTAGCATCTACCCGAAGAGGGAAGGAAGCACTTGTTTTTATTATTAGCCTATCAGTCCCCTAGACCTTCTACCTCTTCAAGCTTCCCGCCCCAAGGCCCCCTTATTTGCCAGAAAAAGCCATCCCAGGGCTCTCAAACGGCTATGCCCATGTTCAGATTCTGATGTATTTCTTTCTCCAGATCCTAGAAACTATGATTTTCTTCTGCAGAATGCTGGGGGTGGGGGAGAAGATGAGCCGCAGTGAGAAGGCCCCCGCAAGATGTGTGCATTTGGGTACTGCCGTTCTTCAGTGCTTGGCACTGAAGAGACTCGTCCCCAGCATGGGCAGATGGCAGAGTAATGCAGCTTCCTTTGAAAAGAGGCAAACGGCCAAGTGGCTGAGGTGTGAACCCTTTGAGAGGCCAGTGCTTTGGGTTTCTGCTTGCTGGGTTTCATGTTGTACCCACAAGTTATCAAATAAAAATCAACTTGGAAGCCCTTCAGTCTTAAAGTTCATGTCCAGCAGAATTAACTTTCCATCCCAGCCCTCTAGAGCATTGGAACTAGGCTGCAGACTGTCACGGGCAACTTATATAAACAGAGGACTCTGTGGTTGTGTCTTGTTTTGACACAGCCATGTCTCTCCTGTGTGCGCCTCGGGTGGGGCAGGCATAGGCGGCGCCATCGTTAGATGAGAAGTCTCAGTGTGGAAGAGTTGCAGAGGGAGCGTGAGGTAGGAATCCAGCATCTTGGCTGTTTCTGAGTAAGGTCTTCGCAATATGGTTTTGAAATTTTGTTTGAAGGGAGTCTTGAGAAGCTTAGACATCTGTGTTAAAACAAATGTGTAAAGATCTTCCAAAGTCAAATAATGTAAATAGGGTTTCATTTCGGATTTTCTATGCAGCTTCTCTGTTGGTGCATTTGAAGTTTTATTTGGTCCTTGGGTGAGAGTAATTTTGGAAGTTGAGCCGGGTATAAGACCTAGAGTCAGGCACTCAATTCGTGGGGATTTTTTTCTTTTCTTTTTGTAAGTCTGGTTTGTTGAGGCATAATTTATGACCACCTAAAATTCCCCCTTTTTTTTTTTAGGTGTCTAGCTCTATTAATTTTGGCAAGCCTATACAGTCATATAAGCTCTGCCATAGTCCAGATATAGCATATTTTTATCACTTCTGCAAATTCTTTACCTTGTAGTCAATTCAGTCATCCTGAGGTAAGGTTTTTGAACTTAGCACATTTCTGGCCAGAAAGTCTTTGTCAGAGTCTTTTGGATTTCTTTCATTTCTCACTGAAAAGCCAGTTGCAATTGGTACAAAGTGAAGTTACCTGTGGTGTATCTTTACACGAGAGATCTGGGTTTTCCAGCTGGCTCCCTGGAGCAGCATGGGGAGAGCTGTGTGACTGGCCGCTCAGAGAGGGGAAGGGCCATTTTCTTTGGGAGCCAGGCAGAGCCCTTAACCTGAGGGAGCCCCCCAAGTAAGCTGATAGCTTTGCCCTATGGCTCGGGGGCATTTGTATAGAAATCGGGGATCTTAGTGGTTTAACATTGCCTGTGTTTCTTGTGCCATTCTCAAGTCCAGATCTATTCCCTGGTTCCCTTTGGGACCTTCTGCACCTTGGGGCAGGGCCGTAGGGAAAGCGTTTGCTCCAAAATGGCACCTGCTCAGGTCAAGAGCCATTGTCTTGGCTCCCTTATGAAAATCAGCCTTGCATCTGTCTACCTTCCTCTAGAAATGGACTTGCTAATTACCACTCAAGGTGTTTTACTCTTCTATTATGCTGGTTGTGGAGAGATCTAAAGGGATTTCTCATTGCTTTGTAGGCTGAACTTCAGAGCGAAATTTATTTAAGAAATTGCTTGAATTATTTCATTCTCCCCCTTTACATTTTAGGCTTTATTACAGAAGTGTTGTTGACAGTGACTGGGATTTGTTTGGTTTTTCAGTGTATCTAGACTTGAGTGTCGTAGTGACTTAAACGCATATGTGCTCATCCCCCATCCTCCCTTACATTCTCTGTGTGCTCTCTCACCCCCTAGGAAACCCAGGTTGACAAGAACTCAAAGTGCCTTTTCTCCGGTCTCCTTCAGCCCCCTGTTCACAGGTAAGGGTGACAGCTCTCTTTTTCTTCTGACCTCTGAAAGCAGGAGGGTTCTAAGACCTGTCAGGGGGCGCTTACAGATGCCCCACAGAGCAAGCTTCCGGTGGGCCTGCAGTCACTTCCTTCATTCCATGTCCGCTGGGGTTGGGGAGAGGCTATTTTTATGGTGTGGAATGTGTTCTTGACTTTGGAGGCTTTCTAGTTGGAGGTAGAGACTGCTTGCTGGTAATTAGGTGGCATGGCAGGTACGCAGTGCTCCGTTCAGGGTTATCGGTATAAATTAAAAGTAGGAATTACAAATTTATAGGCTAACAGTGCATAAAGGAACTCTCTAGAAGTCATGTAGTTCCTGTTCCTGCTTCCAGGGGAGTTCGTGGATGATCTAATCAACATGATCCGCGATCATCTGGTCTATTTTTAAAGACTCTGGGCAAAGGGTATTACGTGAACTCTTGGCTTACCCATTTGGGGGCCAGGAGTTCGTGCAGCTGTTGAAGTTCTTCGTTGTGTCTAATTTAAGTCTTTCCTCTTGCAGGAGGGAACACAGTTGCTCAAGTAGGGAAAGCGTTCGAATGTACTTTGGGTGACTGCCTTCTCCTTAATGGGGAGCTTGTTCAGATAGGGAGCCTTTGCCTTATGTCAGTCCTATATGGAGCTCCTGCTTGAGTAAGCGCCAGAGGAGGTCTTTAGCACACTGCGTCTGGTCTCAGGCACAGAGTACTCCTCATTGTTAGTGGCCCAGCCAAAAAATCCGAACTTCAGACTCCTTTGGAGATTATGTCCCTCGAAAAGATGACTGGAAGGATTATGAGTTAGGAATGGACATGTCCAGAAGACGTTCAGCAAGCTTGTGGGACCCCTATTACCACATGGACTGCCATGAGGTGTCCGAACAACTGAGCTGGTGTCTGTAATAGGCACAGGTGGAGAGGGAGGCCTCTGTTCTTACCCGAAGTCCAGAATTAAGGAATCCTGTCCTGTGGCAGCATGTCTTTCTTGTTAATCATTGTTTCCTCTAAAGTAAGGAACGCTCACCCACATTTGTACTTTCGGGTTTGATGTTCCTGTTTCAGACAGCCTTAGCTCTTTTGAATTACATCTTCTTTTTTTTTTTTTTTTTGTAATTACATGTTTTATTTGAGTGCTATACCTAGGGGTGCTGGCTGGCTTAGTCGGTTAAGCGTCTGCCTTCAGCTCATGTCATGATCTCAGGGTCCTGAGTTCAAGCCCTACATTGAGCTCCCTGTGCAGCTGGGAGTCTGCTGCTGCTCCTCCCTCTGCCCCTACGCCCATTCGTGCTTTCTCTTGCAAATAAATAAATAAATAAATAAATAAAATCTTAAAAAATAAGTGTTATACCTATTGTCCAGACCTCTGACCCTTCAGGAAACGCACTTGTCTGGGCTCATGGCGTTGCTCTGGGCTGCTAGGCTCTCAGTTACTAAGCTATGTGATGAGTCTGGGTCCAGCTTCCCAGAGTTGCTGATGACTTTTAGCAGAGCTTTTTTTTTCTTTTTCTCTGTTGCTCCCTTCTTCCCTGCCTCCCCCGCCCCTCTTTTGTTGCATGTTTGTTTGTTTCTTTTTCTTTCAGTAGGCTCTATGCCCTATGGGGCTTGCACTCATGACCCTGAGATCAAGAGCCACATGCTCTACTGACTAGGCCAGCCAGGGCGCCCCTTGCAGAACTTTTCTGCTTACCTTAATAAGTGCTCCAGACCTTTGTAAAAAACTGTGTATTAGATTCTGAAAGCCCAACCCTTGGCCTTTTAGAGATACTGGTTACCTCATTTTCTTAACTGGGAAATAATAAAATTCTAGCCAAGGGGCTAATTCAGCCTCCTGGATGAGAAAAAGTTGATGGAAATAACACCTTAAGGGCCAAATTAGAGAAATCTTGAGAGTCTTCTCCCTGTGGGTCAGACCTACCAAAACTTGTCTATCAACCTTTGTTATAAAATACCCTTTATCCTCTGGTGACTGAAGTAGAGAGAGGGTAGATGGGCTTGGATGGCAAGATGGAGGGTATAAGGCAGAGAACGGAACTGCATGATAGGCTCTAAGTAGAAGAAACCATGTGCCATCCCCCATCAGGCTCCTCTGGAGCTTGCCTGATTTGGCTGACTGTGGAAGTGGTTCATTAGTAGGATTGTAAATGCACCTTTGGCCTTTGTAGTCTCAGCTCTTAGGAATTAGTTGATATGTGAAATGATTGCTTCTCTTGTGAGCGAATATTCTGGAAAATCTAGATGTAGAAAGCCGTTTGGGAGGAAGTTGAGGCTCACCTTGAGACCTTTATCTGCATTCGGGTTACTGTGCAGTTCTTACATTTTTCTGGCACTTACTTTCCATGTCCATTTGGACTTGCAAGCTGCTTACCTTCCTCCCTAAGGCAGAAATTGGTACACCTGTCTGTAAACATACATGGTGTGGGTTCCATTTGAATAAAGACCTCTTGTGAAGGTTACATAGTGAGCAGCACAACCACAATTAGTTGGCCTTTCCACTGTCAATCCCGTGTTTCTATCCTAAAGAATCTTTGACCTTTACCAGGACCAAGAAATGATAGAATTTAAAACTGACTTTCCCAGGTATTTGGGGGTGGCTCCAGCTCTGGGAAGCATTAGGATTTGAGGTTTTTGAGAGCCGGGGGGAACCTCTAGCTTCCTTTGCTCGCTTTCCTTTGCTTTTGGCCTCAGCTGCGGGCAAGGTGCTCCCGTAACATGCTTGGTCCGTGAATCCCTCAGGTGAAACTGTGTCGCTTGTGGACGTGGACATCTCTCAGCGGGGCCTGACCTCTCCACACCCTCCAACTCCCCCTCCTCCTCCGAGAAGAAGCCTCAGCCTCCTAGGTATAGTCTCTGCCCCTCTCTGCTGCCTTGCCCTAGTGGGAGGGGGTGAGCTATAGGGACCTGTTGTTCTTTTCCAGGAGCCAACAAGCTCCTGGGTTTCTAATAATGACCCAATTATTCCCTGTTCCTTTCTCAGCATCCTTGTCATCTCCCTAAGCAGTTAAATGGGTCTCTTACCTGCATGCTGTAACATTTACTGTCCATCTGTTGATCAGCCCTGAATCTACAGCTAGTAGACTGCTTTTGGAACATCCTTACGTTTCTGCTTTCAACAAAGGACACCAGATTAAGATGCTTGTTGCCCTCTGTGCAGAAAGACAAGGGGAAGGTCAGGCCATCTCGCTCCAGAGGGCAGCCTGATGATCCTTCTCCCTCGCCTCTGCTTCACCTCACTCACCTGTGCTCATATTTCTGAACCTCTTGCTTCTGTTCTCTCTTCTAGATGATATCAGTGGGACGCTGCCTACATCTGTCCTTGTGGCTCCGATGGGGTCTTCCCTGCAGTCTTTCCCCCTACCTCCGCCTCCTCCACCCCATGCCCCAGGTTAGCTTAGTATAGAGGCAAGCTTTGTAAAGGTTGGGAGTACAAAGTGATAGACTGTTGATGGATGGGAGAGGTCTGTTTATGGAAATAATCGGACTTACGAGAACACTTAAATCTTATCCCCTTGGCTGGGCCAGAACTCCTTGGAATTGAGGCCAAGAACTGGTTTTTCTAACCCATTTTCCCTGTGGAGGTGAATCTGACTTTTGTTAGGGATAAAAGACTATTGAATTTTTCACCTCTTTGCTGCTGAGACTGCTTTGCAATCTCTGAGTAGATACCATTTAGGAGACAGCCTTAATTTCCAAATGGTGAGAACGTTTAAAGTTTTCAAGGTTCTCTGGTGTTTCTAAGCTTTCCGTATTTACTGCAGCCTTGTAAATAAGTACCCAGCATTTAGTAGCCCACACCTGCTTTGCCAGCCTCCAGTACCCAAGGAGTAAAATGAATGAAATCGGCATTCTTTCCTACTTGCCTGGCAAAATCGTTCCCCTTCCTGGGCAAGTAAGCGAGTCACTATTTCCAAGGCTGCTTTACCGGCGCTTCACCTCGAGGTGGGAGAAGCTGGAATCGCTCTAGGCTGGTGAAGCCCCTGACGTAGTCACCTTAGTCAGGTTAGTGAGCAGCTCCCCCACCCCGCTCTTGGGGTTAGACGCCTCCACCCATCCTTCACAGCTTACACGAGCCCACACAGCTTTTTGTTACAGTCCATCCAGCTCTTTCCCACTGCTTTGGCTTCCACCCTTTCCAGCTTAGCTTCTGATGCCTTGCCCCTCTTCAGTTAGCATCTCTGTTTTGGGGGGTAGGGAGGGTCTGCTCGCAGTTGGGAACCAGGAGGGTGAACACGTGACTACCCCCCTCTCGCCTGGCAGATGCGTTTCCCCGGACGGCTCCCATCCGAGCAGCTGAATCCCTGCACAGCCAGCCCCCCCAGCATCTCCAGTGTCCCCTCTACCGGCCCGACTCAAGCAGCTTTGCCGCCAGCCTTCGAGAGTTGGAGAAGGTAGGCGGTGCCTGGAGACTGGCGGCTGGCCTCCTCTCCCACTCTCCTTCTTCTGTCCTGGGCTCCCCTTTTCTTATTTTTAGAGGAAGAGTAGTTCTCTTGCCTCTGTGTTTACAGTGCCAAAGCAGTATGCTGCAATGATCAATTCCATAGGGGACGTTGGAAAATCGAATCACGGAGAAAAACATTTGAATGTGGTGAAGAACGGTCGTGGAGAACTGTTTACATAGTGGAAGCTGACTTTGACAGATTAACTGACCCAGTTCCCTCTTCTTTTCCTTGTAGGCCTTGGTAATGGGATTGTAGGCTTATTCTTCCGTTACTTTGGAGGGCTAAAAGAATGAGTCTGCTGTTGGTGGCTAATGGTTAAGACACCATTAGCAGCCCTTACCTAGTGAAATGTTTTGGAAGTGGTGGGAGGGTGGGGATTCTCCTGCAGTAAAATAGATTGTGCTGAAAACATACCCGTTTCCCCCATGCTGTGAAGTACTTGACCACTTCTTGTCTTTGATAGTGTGGTTGGTACTGGGGACCAATGAACTGGGAAGATGCAGAGATGAAGCTGAAAGGGAAGCCAGATGGCTCTTTCCTGGTACGAGACAGCTCTGACCCTCGCTACATCCTGAGCCTCAGTTTCCGGTCACAGGGTATCACCCACCACACAAGAATGGAGCACTACAGAGGTAAGAGGTGCTGCCGTTGGGGGAGAGCCTTCTTCCCCCTTTGCTGGTCACTACTTCTGCTGTCTGGCCTTTGTGTGGGAAGGTTTTATGGAAGTGGAACTACGGATTGGGAGGAAAATCTCATCAGGCTCCATTGAATGTTGTTATGGGTGCTGGTTTCAGCCCTAGAAGGAATGTTGGCTGGGGTAGGGAGGAAGGTGACGGTTCTCTTGAAAAATACTCTCAGCATTTCTCTGCAAAAGAGGAGAGCCTGAACAAGATTGTCAAACAGAGCAAAGCCCATAGAACTCTCTTGATAGAAGGAAGAAATAACCTAGGACCATTCCACAAATTCTCCCAGCCTCCGTTCATAGTTAGACTTAACGAATGATGTCGCTTCAACTTTCACCTCTATGTAGGTAATTGCTGTAGCTGTAGCTAATAAAGAAAACATAATTAAACTTAACGTCGAGAGATACTTCTGTTATAATCCTATACACAAAGAGGAGAATTTAGTGTTTACCCTGTGACCGTCCTGTAGTGAATTTCTTTGCGTGAGAGTCATATCAGCTCCTCCTCCTCAGGTCACCTCTGTGGTCTCTTAGGAAATAGCCATCAAAACTCAGAGACTTTGTGGGATCAACATGCTTTAGACTATCTGCCTTCCTCCCTAGGGGTCTCTCCTCCTCTGTGCTCAGCTGGTGCTGAATGCTGCGGTCACCTCTAGGAGCTGATTTGTTCAACCCCGCTGTCTGGATTGACTTTACATTGTGGCGTTCTGTGTTTGACGTGGGCCAGAAACTCATGCGGTCAGCAGTGGCCGGGCTGGTTCCTATATCCTTTGTCCGAATCACTCCCTGTGTCACAAACTTGAAAAGTGGAGAGAACTTAGGGGAGTTTCAGGGATCAGCCTCGAACAAGCTGTGTTAGCCGCTCTTTTGCAGGCTTTTCTCGGCCCCCGCTGTGTCTTTTCTGCTCGTGTCTTTTCTGCTCTCAGCCGTGTTGTGCTGTATTTATTTGGTTTGCTTCTCATGTGAGGCAGGAAGTGGCATGTTAGGCCAGAATAGCTCTGTCCATGGTTTCCTCCGTCCCCACCCTTGCCTTAAAGGTGCATGAAGAGAGAGGCCCATCAGTCCACAGACCTGAGAATTAGTTAGATGGCTGTTGCCTGCTCTCCTGCTATTTCCAAAGGCCAAAATCAAACCAGCAGAAAAATACCCTGCAAAGTAAAGCATTTCAGAATGAAGTATTTTTATAAGTCTATGAAAATGATGAATGGCTCGGCCATGAGACAGGAAATGCCTGACCTCTAAGGTCCCTGATAGGCGAGAGGCCAGTAAGGAGAGAACCTTCACATGGTGCTCCCGTTACTTTTTGTTCAAAGGGGCTTTTCTTCCTTGAATAAATGGAATTTTTAATGGAAGCCTTGTGGGTCTTTAAGTTGCCAGTTTGCAATGGAGCATTTGTCTTCATCTTTTTAAGTGATACTGTAAGAGTAGCTAGAGAGACTCAGAACTGTAGTTCTCTTGGATTCCGTCCCTTTTGTGGGTGATTCCTTTACACTTAGTGCTTGAATTTTGGGTTTGTTTTTAGTCACGGGAGTTCATATTCCCTATTGCTTTTGGGTTTGGGGTGGGATCTTTGCAACATACCAGGGGTGGGGGTAGCTTTGGAAGTTAAAGAAGAAAAGACTAGAATTTGGTGTTTTGTGCCTAACACATGAATGAGATTTGCAAAACTACTCTTCCTTTCTTGGTTGACTATTCTATGAATGCTTGAGCACAGACCTTCCTGAGGGGATGGCATTTCAATTGGCTTTTTCTGTGGCAGTCTTTTTTAATGGTCTGTGATTTAAGGATTTGTGTTTATACTAATGTCTTATTAAAGACGATTTCTTTCTTTCCATTCATTGTGGAGCAGAGGGGAACAGGTGGCTTCAGGGACCTCTGTCTGACTGCTTGCCCACAAATGACCCTCCCAGAATTGCAAATTGTTAAAATGTTCAAGTAAGCTTCCCAGATGCTTTAAAAGTAAGTTTTTACATCTTTATCTCTCCCTAATTTTCCATGGCAGGAACTTTCAGTCTGTGGTGTCACCCCAAGTTTGAGGATCGTTGTCAGTCGGTGGTGGAATTCATCAAGAGAGCCATCATGCACTCCAAGAATGGGAAGTTCCTCTATTTCCTGAGATCCAGGGTTCCAGGTGAGGCTAGAGTTACATTACGTAGCTTCCTTGGGCATCATGCAGTGTTGTATCAACATGTGTCCCCCTGCCTCCCGGAAAGAGCCACACTTCCTTGACGTTGTTTTTCCTGGCTCTTATGGCAGCCGCTCTTCCTGGAGTCCAGTGGTTAAGTCCCTGCTCCTGAGCATTAATCCTTTGACGTACTGAGAAGGAATCTGCTTCTCAGACCACACGGATGAGAATATTTAACATGTGAATATTTAACATTCAGAGGTGTCCCCTGTCCCTGATCTAGGCATCTGACGCTTCCATGTGAAGCAGAGGGGCGAGAACTTGCTCAGGCTGTTTCTACGGGAACAGGGCAGATAAAAGAGTATTCACTAGAAAGGCCATGGTGAGTGGCAGAGAGGCTGAATTCAGTGGCCGTCTGCTGTGGATTTTGTCTGTTCGTACGAAACTTGTTATTAAAGACTAGGTAGTTCTTGTGTCTTTTATCTCTGCCAGCGACAAATATAAAGACATCTCTCCATTTGGAAGCATTGGGTAGTTCCCATCCCCCGTCCTTACTGGTGTGGTTATATAGCCTTTCTGCCCACAAAGTAGGGAGCTGTCTGTATCATCTCTACAGAGGGGAGAGAAGGGGTGGTTTGGAGGAGTCTGTCTGCTTTTCTAAGGTTGGGGAAAAGCAAAATGATGAGCATATTAATTGAGGGATTTGTAAGATACAAACAGAACTTAAAATGAGAACTTCATGCATTCCCAGTGAATCAAATTAAGATTCTTAAACAATCTGTGTGCCAAGAAATTGCTCTAAAAAGAAGTTCCAGGGGAGCCCCAGGCAGAACATCAGTAACAGAATTGAGCCAGGTTACAGGAATGTGTTTAATAATCTTGGTGATTTAAATAAAGCATGACAGGGTGAGAACTGTATTAATTCTCACTTCATTTCGTATTTGCCTCAGTGCCGTCAACATAGTTGGATCTTGTGCAGTTGACTTGGTTAAAGGGAAAAATTAGAATCCTTTCTTACAGGAATTGACTAGTAATTTTTAAAATTTGTGGCTTTTGGAGGTTATTTATTTAAGAAACACTTATTCTGTAACTCAGTATCAAAAATAAGCCACATTTCTACCTTTAGATATATCATAGCCTCAAAGAGAGGACAGGTAGGAAGAAAAAGGCAAGAGCACATGTAGAACTCAGTAAAAGGCATGGCGGTTGGTGGTGGATAATTGACAAGGTCTGGGAAAGCAGCTCTGTTTATGCGTGAACCAGGGAGATCGTCTCAGAGGATTCTGGAATCTGGAGCATGTAACTACCTGTAGAGTATTTGAGAGACTTTGCAGAGTCCTAGACACTCTGCTGTAGCTCATTTCATTCTACAGATGTGCCCTGTTTGCAGAAATTTTAACCAAGATTCTTAACATTGGTAAGGGCTCGAAATTGTAGCGGTTGCTACTATTTATTGACTATGTGTCCTGTGCCAGTTACTTTGTCAGGTACTAACAGCTCGCATTTCTTACAACAACCCAAAGTTAGCTAATAGATTGGTCTGTTGATAGATAAGACCATTTTCATTTGCCAGTGAAGAAACTGAGGCTGAGAGGCTCCAACGGGAGGTCCCTTTAGCCGATCAGGGCTCAAGTCAGAGTTCCAACCCAGGCTCAACGGACTCCAAAGCCTGTGCTTTATCTGCTGCCAGTCTGTTACTGGGGAAAACTAACAGCAAGCAAATTGAAACCTGAGTTCGCGGAGATTTGTGGAGACTGCATAAGGAAGTCAGCAGTGTGTTTATTAGTGGAGGATGTCTTTTGAGGACCTGTGAGGAATGCTCCAGAGAGGATATCTGTTTGCACTTAAAACTCTAATCAAGCTGAGAAGGCAAAGCAGAGTTCGTATTTGCTCCCACACCATAAGTGACCTCTCTTTGAAGGATTGAGGCAAAAGCAAAGCCAGTATTCTCCTTTACCATTGTTTGCTGTCCTCCTTTGCTTGTCGTAAAAGTCGAGGCATTCTGGGAGGTTGATTCTGTGAGGGACTTGGCATGAAGAAGAGGTAGTGATTAGCATTTGGGTTGAGCGTTCTCAGCCTGCACCAGTCAGTGGATTCTAAAAGGAGCCTGTTTGTTGAGACTTCGGGATGATGATAACCCAATGCCTACAAGGGCAGGTGTTAGTTCATTTAACCCTTACAAAATCCTTTAAAGGGATACTACAGTCTCTCTTCTTTTTTTTCTTTCCTTTCTTTCTTTCTTTTTTTTTTGATACAGATTAAGAAACTGAGGTACAGTGGGGGTAACGGGGTGGCTCAGTCGGTTAAATGTCCTTCTCTTGATCTCAGCTCAGATCTTGATCTCAGGGTTGTGAGTTCAGGTCTCACATTGGGTTCCTTGCTGGGCCTGAAACCTGCTTAAAACACACACACACCAACACCAGCAACAGCAGCAACTGAGGTACAGTGAGTTGCAGAGCCAGGGTTCAAAGTCAGGTTTTCTTTCCGGCTCAGCACTAGGGCGGGGTGCACTAACAGGGCCTGCAGGCTGGTGTTAAAAGAGATGCCAGGGATCATGGGAATCATAAAACTAGGACTAACAGAAAAGTTCTGGATGGTGGCAAATCAGAAGCAGAAGGAAGGAAATGAATTGAAATAAATGGAGTAAGTGGCATCAAGGGAGGGACCCTTAGTAAAAATAAAAATGATGGCCCCTAATCTTAGTTTCTGCTTTATCTCTTTTTAAGAGAGGAGCATGGTCGTAACAAAACTGAGGTCACTGTCTGCATCTCAGTCTGGTCCACCAGGCAGCAGTCTCAGAAAGAGACTGTGATTGGATTAGCACAGAACCCTTGATGCTGTTTGAGCCAAAACTCAAAAGTGAATCTGTCTCTCTTAGTTGGGAGGACCTTTATCATCTGTGAAGTGCATAAAGAGAAAAAACTTTTTTTTAAGCTTTCATTTTATTTTATGTTTTATTTTATTAATTTATTCGACAAAGAGAGAGATCACAAGCAGACAGAGCAGCGGGCAGAGAGGGGGAAGCAGGCTCCCTGCTGAGCAGAGAGCCCGATGCAGGGCTCGGTTGCAGGACCCTAAGATCATGACCTGAGCTGAAGACAGAGGCTCAACCCACTGAGCCACCCAGGTGCCCTAAGATTTTATTTTTAAGTAAGCTCTACATTCAACATGGGGCTTGAACTCACAACCCTGAGATTAGGAGTTGCACGCTAATCTGAGCCAGCCAGGCACCCCAATACCTTTTGTTTTTTCATTGCACTTTGAATTGCACAACATTAAGGAAATTGGTCTCTCTCATAACCATCATTAATCTTATAATTATTTGTTCAGTGACAGGTTTTCCCTGTGTCCCAGGGTTTCTTAATTCTGCACTATTGACATTTTGGCCCGGAAAATTCTGGTCTTCAGGGAACAGTTTGGTTTGGCAGAATGACCTGTGTGTGGGAATGCTCAGACTTGGGAAGAGATTTGTCACCCCTAACCTGGTGTTTGTTGGGGAGAGAAAAAACAGTGAAGTGGCCAGAAACTGGATTGGTGCCCAGGAACCCTGGTATGAAGGACCAGAGGAAGGTTCCTGGTGGTCACGGTCCACCTCACCCTTTCCCTTTCTGCTGTCCTGGTGTGTGTCTCACATTTATTTCCATTTCTAACCTCTTCTGCTAACATGCTCTGGATATGAGAGCTCCAGCTGTTTGCTGCGTTTGGGGCAAACAGTAAGTGGTCAGGCTGACCCCAGGGAATATCAGAGAATTAACGGGTTTCAAATTGCTATTTGTGAACCCGAGGCTAAAAATAACACAATTAAATAGGCAAGTATATATGGTCATTAAAATTCAAGTAGGCAAACGATCAGATAATTTTATGCTACTTATTATCCTGATCTCTTTAAGCATAGGTCTGATAGTACTGTGTCTTTGGGAATAAATAATTAGATACATAAATTACCTTTGTTTTTGAAACATCATGTTGAATTTAGCATTATTACAACCCGCCCCGCAAAAGCTTTCTGTTTGTCATAGTTTAGTTACTCAATTTTAATTTACTAAAGAATATTTTTTAAACATAGGAGAGAGAGGGTAAATTCAGAGACCTTTGAACCCAATACCATTTTAAAACACTTGAGTTTAAATATATTGAAGAGAGAAATCCATGTGTGATGTATGTATGTGTGTATGTGAGCAGAGAGGACCATTCATGAGGGTGGAAGAGGGCTACAGTGCTTCAAAGGATAAGCCCCAGAATTGAAGGGATAGGAGCAAGGAGAGGCCTGAGAGAGGCTGATCATGAATCAAAGTGCTGGGGCTGTCCTGGACAGCGCCCTCGTCAGACAGCAGAGGGGCAGATGCTCTGGGGAGACGCCTGAAGAACCCTCCTTTGAGGTTCTGTGGGCTCAGCTCTTCCTCAGACAGAGCGGATGCTCATGGCAGGCCGGCTTTGTGGGTTCTGTGCTGCGATCAAGTTCTTTGAGCCCAGTAGGCCTCAGTTTCTTCATATGTGAAATGGGGATAATGGTGACACCTGCCTCAAAGTATAGTTCTGAAGACTGAATGACTTAAATGTGTTAAAGTCAATCCTACTTGTTTAGTAACAGTGTAATACGTATTTTGACTTTTTTCTTTTTTAGAAAGTCTGTTATCAGTGACCATGCAAAGGCTCTGGGAGACAATCTGCAAGCTTTAATTTTTTTTCGTCTCACCCCTTCAAACAAAATTTTAAAATGTTTGAAATTAAACTCCTGAAACAGTAGATATGTTATTTTCCAACAAGTTGTGTCCTCAGAATTTCTTTTGATAGGACAGCGGCCGACAAGAGAACTCTTTCAGAGATTTTGCAGCTCAGATTCTTTCTGAGAGCAGTTTGCTTATTTACCTTCTGTAGCCCCTTTGTTTATTGAAACCAGAATATTCTTTGTTCCTCTGCACCAGTTTCAGTGTCCCTGCCATTGTGGATGTCTCCGTTCTGCGGCACTGACCCCTGGGTGGGGCTGGAATTTCGCAGTAGTTAGCAGCGTTGTTCCTTCTGAATATGTCTTGGTTTTCATTCTTGAAGGACTACCACCAACTCCAGTCCAGCTGCTCTACCCTGTGTCTAGATTCAGCAATGTCAAATCCCTCCAGCACCTTTGCAGATTCCGAATCCGACAGCTCGTCCGGATAGATCACATCCCGGATCTCCCACTGCCTAAGTAAAACGGGGTCTTGCGGATCGGGGCTGGGATGGAGGTGTAGTTAGAAATGTGAGTGAGGCCTGCCCGCTGATGGCACAGGCAGAGCCTGGTGCCCTTCACAGGCATCCTCCTTTCACTTCTCATGTGTCTTAGCACCTAACTCTAGAAGCGTCACATGGCAGCTAGAAGGGAGGAAGGTGTGTGTGTATGAGACTCCCTTCTGTAGTCTCTACGAAGAGTGGAATGGAGGTGGTAAGAGGGAGGGAGACAGAACTATAACAAGTGAGAATGTGGCAAGTTTCTTAGGTCGGCCGAGGGTTTTTTGTGTATTCCCGGCCATATAAGGGTTGAAGAAGAAGGAGGGCTTGAACAGAGGGGGTCTTTTGCTTATGGTCTTTGCAAATAACACTTCATGTGTATTCCTCTTTTGTTTTTCATAGACCTCTGATCTCTTATATCCGAAAGTTCTACTACTATGATCCTCAGGAAGAGGTGTACCTGTCTCTAAAGGAAGCGCAGCTCATTTCCAAACAGAAGCAAGAGGTCGAACCCTCCACGTAGCGAGGGGCCCCCTGCTGATCGCCACCACGGGTATGAGCTCACTGCCTCACTGTCCAGCCGAGTCTCTTCCCGGACAGTTACTGTCATGCACTGGGCCTCACCTCCCTCCCCCACACCCCGTGCATATACTCCTGATCCAGGCATCTGCCCAGAGAGTCACAAAGTCTGATAATGGGGGTCCCCCAGGAGGCACATACACCAAATGGTAGAAGAGCAGATAGGCATAAGGGGCTTAAAATGTATTTGCCAAGCAACGTGCAAGCTAACCACCAAATATAAACAAGGAGGAGGACACAGAAATGTAGCTAAGTGTGCAGCCTTCTCTCATACTTTATCTACCTGCTGTTGCACAAATAACATGGAAAACAGGAAACCAAAGGGAAGGATAATGTCATCAAAGAGAACACAAACATGCCTTTCATCGCAACAGCATGCACTTCAGTGAGAACTTCCAGGTCCAGTGGTTTGGAATGTGAGGGTGAGGAAAACAAGCTTGCTTTTCTAGTGAGGGTTCCACCTGGACCACTGAAGAGTAAACGATCAAAAAGATTAAGTGAATTAGCTAAGGGATCCATTTATCGAAGAGGCTCTTCTCCCGTCACTACTTTAACTGAATTCTACTCATTAATTTCCCCATAAAATATCTTGGAATACTGGTTTGTGCAGATTGATTCTAATTAGTCTTTTAAACTGCTTTCGTGGAGGCACTGAAAGGTAGAGGTGAGTAGGAAACAAAATTGCCAGAGAGTCATGAGTTTGGTGCTTTGGGTTACCTGCGAGATCTCACATTCTCATGACCCGCCAGGGGCGGTGACCCCATCTGCTCTTCGTGTAGGCTGTCCTCCTTGTGCACTGACTACGTCTGCTTCCTCTCCAACCTTCTTTGTTCCCCAGCGCCGTCTCCCACACGAGACAAACTAGGGAAGAAACCCACAGCGAAACGGTCTGAGGATGAAGGGAATCTTCATCTCCCTACGCTCTCTGCTCTCTTCGTAACTGGAGAGCGTGATGACTGGCATTTATGCCCCCACGGGTTTTCCTGGGCCGTGGCTAAGGTGAACCCAGCTGTGTGCCTCCCCTCTTAGCTCTAGAAGTCCCTGATTCTATTCTATGTGGGGGAAAGCGCTCGAGCTGGGCTAACAAAGATTAACAAGGAGAGAAGGAATGAAAGAAGAGAGATCAAGAAATCCTAACTCTGGGACACTGCAGAGCTTTAACTTAGAGCATCCTGGACTGGGTGTACATCTTGTCATATCTTCGATTATATGCAAGTTACAACTTCTCCCTCGGAAGCGACTCCTAAAACATCCAGATGTCCTGGCGGCTGGGGGTTTTCTCTGTTTCGCAGCTTGGCTGCAGTTAGGATGGGAAGGTAGGGGGGCGCGCTGACACACATCGTTGTGGAGGAATCAGGACCCACTAGTTAGAGCCCCTCTGTGGGTGTTGTGCCTCAAGAGGACCCCTCCCCAGCAGCACAGTCAGAGGTGGGCTCGGCGCAGGGGTTGGGGGGTGGCGCTCCCAGCTTCAGCAGGTGAGGAGTAAATGACTAACATGGAGCCGAGATGTTTCGGGGTGAGAGGGGCTTGCTAGCTGAAAGAAGTGTGAAGCCGGGGTGGTTAGACTTATCCTGTGTGGCTCTGGGGGTAGGACAAGGGCCATGATGGATGTAAGGTGTAAGGAGTTCGACTTCAGTCCCACTTCAGAAGAACTGTTTTACCAGACAGGTCCAAAAGCGGAGTGGATTTCCACAGGCCTTAGTGAGCTCCCTACAGGGCTCTGCCTTCAGCTCTGTGTTCTTGTTAAGTCCCCAGTGTGGACCGGGAGGAGCGTGCTGGGCGAGGTGGTCTATGGCCCTGACCTCGCGGAGCTGCCATTCTCATGAGGAGAGACAGACAGGAAGCATGTAAAGAAGTGAATAGGCTAATTGCAGTTGACCGTCTGTTACGAGGAATAAAACCTGGTGGAGTTTAGTGATTAGTGGTGGGATAGTGGTACTCAAGTTTGGGTGATCAGGGTAGGCCCCTGTGAGGAGATGTCTGTGAGATCTGAATATCTCAGCTGATCATCTGAATATCAAGGCAGAGCGTTCTGGGCAAGGGGGTCCAGTGAATATAAAGGCCCTGAGATGGGAAGGGATTTGATCCGATGAGGTATAGGCCAGGGGTAGCCAACTGTCTTGAGTATGGGGGAGGGGGTGGTCATGTATTGGCAAAGGGTTGAACTGAATGAACTCTCAGGGTATCTTTGGTGTGTGTGACACCAGGATCGTTGTCTATGGCAAAGAATAAGCATCTTGCTGTCCTCACTCCTGATTTAGACCTTAGGGCCCCTTGAAAAGGGAAGTGACGCTCATGAAGGGAGAATCTTTATGTTGTAGAATTTGGCCCCTATGACTTCCTGTCGGTCAGGCTGATGTTAATTTGGGGAATTCTGAGTGGGCCACTTGGTCTGTGCGTGCTGTTACCTGGGGAGTTTCATGTTGGAGTGCTTGGAGTCTGCAGACAGAGTGATAGGTGGGACGATGCCCTTCTTAAATCAGAAACCACATTGGCCTTTGTGACTGTGTCAGTCCTCTTCAATAGCCAGAAGCAGCAGAGACCTGTGGCTGTTCCCAGCTGGGCTCACCAGGGGTTACTCCAGTTTTGTTCAAGATTTTATTTAGGGGCGGCTTGGGGCCTCAGACAATTACGTGTCTGCCTTCAGCTCAGGTCACGATCCCAGAGTCCTGGGATCCAGCCCTATCCCACGTCAGGCTCCGTACTCAGCAGGAAGTCTGCTTCTCTCTTTCCTTCTACCCACCCCCTACTTGTGCTCCCTCTCTCTCAAATAAATAAAATCTTAAAAAAAAAAAAAAAGATTTTATTTAGAGAGAGAGCAAGCGGGGGAGGGGTAGTGGAGAGAATCTTAAGCTGACTCTGCGCTCAGTTCAGTCTCTCCACCCTCAGACTATGATCTGAGCTCAAGTCGAGTCAGATGCTCGGGGCACCTGGGTGACTCAGCTGATTGGGTGTCTCCCTTCAGCTCAGTCATGATCCTGGAGTCCCAGGATCGAGCCTGTGTCCGGCTCCCTGCTCAGTGGGGAGCCTGCTGCCCTTCATCTCTCACTCTTGCTCTCTCTCAAATAAAATCTTTAAAAAAAAAAAAGAAAAGAGATGCTCAACCAATTGAGCTACCCAGGCGCCCCCTTTTTCTTTCTTTTTTAGTCCCTGGAGCAGGTGAGCCTCAGGAAAAGAGTAGGGGGGATAAGTGGGTGGAAAATTAAGGGGCAAGGGAAATAGAAGTGAGGCGATAGGACAGAATACATTTGTCAGTTATTTTAGGACCTTTTTTTGGCGTCCAAGTCATGGGCTATTCAGGCCCCCCAGCAAGTGCTGTTGTTACATCCTGAGCCCTCCCCACGGTTTGTGGAAGCCTTTGGCTATCCAGAGTTCTCCTTTGGGGCTGTACTTTGCCAGCTCCTGAGGCTGGGCTCTTCTCCATTTGCTTCCACTCCATTGAGCTGCTCTCGTTTTTTTCCTTTTTTCACCTAGGCATTTGGTTGCCAAGCTCCAGTTTTGAAGAACCAAATGAAGCTACTGTGGAAGGGGGAGTGAGGAGAAACGAGGGAGTTGGAAGGGCTGAGATCCTCCGTGCGAAGACTTTGGTCCCCCTCGCAGCCCTGGGGCTTGGAAGAAGCACACGACCACACTCTGTGCGCGGGGCTCCACCTCGTCACGCCCAGCCCCTGCGCTACCCTGGAGCTGGACGAGCTCCTCGGAAAACTGGAAGAAGTCTCAGCACTGTTCCTTTTTTAGATGTTTTGTTTTGGATATTTGCATTTCTCGGTATGGAAAACTTCCTTTAAAGGCAGCTGGGGTCTGTGCCCATTGGACTGGAAGTGGTGCCAAGGGTGAGCCAGGTCCGAGGGAGGGATGGGGTGGGAGGGGATTGCCAGTGACGGTCATTCAGCTGGTGCCAAAGGCAGAGTGTGAGTGTTCACCGTTGACCTTGAAGAAGGGAAGAGAAGGAGTCAGAAGTGCAAATCGAGTTGGGAGTTTCTGAGGGATGAGGATCCTCTTCTGTTTGAGCATGGGTAGCTTCAGTGGGAGCAGGGAAGAAGTGAGGGTGGGTAGTCTCGAATAGAAGATTGCTGAAGAACTGGCAGAGGGCCTCTGGCAGGGAAAGCAGGGACGCCTCACATCCTTTTCCTTTAAAGTTTAGGAACCTGGTTTCAGAATCACCTCTCATAGAAGCTGTGTTAGTTTTGTCATACTGAATTCCTCAGTTTTGTGACCTCAAGTCAGTCCCGTTCTTCCTCCACCCTCCTCCCCTCCCCTTGAGATAACTGTACATTTCACTCTGATCATGGTAGCATCATTCCTGTTGCTTCTGCCAGCTGCCAAGGCAATAGAGCAATCGACTTCCTCATCACCTGAGCAGTTGAGAGCCCTAATCATGAGCTGCTAAAGTTAATGGAGCATGCTTCCAGATTCTTAATGGCAGACTATACCCATGACTTAGGAGTCAGTGTTACTTATCTCCATATGTCTGTCAGCGAGTGAGAGGGAATATGGAGAATGGGGAGAAACGAAGCTCTCGTGATAGCGCTCTTCCGAGAAGCTCTCCAGTGTCTCAGCCTTAATGGAGTGTCTTTGGATCAGAGAAGAGGAGAGCGTTGGATCTCGTGTTTTTAGGTTTATCCCTGTTGTCCCACTTCTGGGATGGGAGGTAGCAAGGGCTTTTTTATTTTCCTGTTTTTTCTAGCAACCTAAACATTTTCCCAAGTCTGATCCTGTTTGCCTCCCCCTTCATTGGGAAGTCTGTCTGGTGCTGATTTGGGAGTTGTCCACCTTCCAGACAGAAATGGAGGAGTGGAGTGGGTGGGGGGTGAAGCTCCGGTGTGTTTCATGGTTGTTGAGTTTTTCTGAAGTGGGCCATTGTCAAGTCATTATGTCAAGATATTATGTCAAGATATTATGAGTTTGCTTTTCTGTAGAGTTACTCTGGGGAGAGGTTTGCTGTTAAGATGTGAAGATTGAGCTGTTTGCGTGTTTACTGCTTTTTTTCGTACATGTTCCATTAGCCTACCTGGTTCCCCTGGGTTTATATCTGCCTCGTCTCATGAGATAAATGGTATCTTCAGGTTTGTGGTTTCCTGATGGTTTGGGGTGAGGCCCCAGTGTCTTGGTAATTTATAGGACTGCCTCATCTGGAAGCGCTGGCCTTCTGCCTTATGTCTTGCATGGAATGACCAGTCTTCCTCCTCATAGCGGAACAGGAAGGAAACGTGCATTGTTATCTGTCTGGAAAGAGGGGGTCACAAAATGAGCTTCGTAGCATAAACATAGCCCACCTCTGATGTGTCATGAGGCACCTCTTTTCTGCTTGGGTCCCATGGGAGTGTCACCAACCAGTGAAGACAGTGGTCCCGGAAATTGGCTGAACCTGTGAGTCTCGCCTCTTGAGGGTGCGGATGAACTTGCCGTCTTGCAGAAGGTGCCCCCCAGCTCGAGAGCCCGAAGTCTGCAATCCATCGGGATCCTTGAGTAGCTGACGTGCAGCTCTTTGGATTTTTTGGGCCTTTTTTCTTTTAGACATTTCAGCCACCCATACTTTTTAAAAAATTCTTTTTTTATAGTGTGTTTTAATGCATTTCCCTGGCTCTGGGGTAGATATTGTGAGAAACACAAGAGGGGAAAGACACCATATCTGGCCTAAGGGAGCTTTTAAGTGACTGCCCCACGTGCAGCAGCTGCAGAATGACTCTGTGTGGCAGCAAGAACCAAGGTCTGTCTTTAAAGAAATTCAGCTGGGTAAGATCAGGACAGACCAGATGGTCTGGGAGAGCTCTGTGGCAGTGAGGCCTTCGGGTCCTAGATGAGGTAAGACAGACAGGAAACACACAACAGAAACATGGAAACAGCAATCTGCAGGGTGTTCTGAACAGGACACAGCCCCAGGTTAGGCGACGGTGTCAGTCACTCCTTTCTCAGGGCCTGTGGTTTCGATGGAAACTTGTAGTCATCAGGCAAGTCTCAGTGCTGAGGGCTTGTGATGGTGAAGTGGAATCCAAAGCCAGAAGTTGGCTGGTTCCTGCCCGTGGCCAGGGGCTTCACTGCTCTCAGTGTAGTCCAGGGAGGGAGGCAGAGCCCTTGTACCCCTTGTGGTACCAGAGGTTTCCACTGGACAATTCCTGCAGTCAGGTCCAGAACCAAACCAGCTGAGGAGGCATGATCCAAGCTCACCACCATCCTTCTTTCTCCTTCTGGGAGAGCGTAGTATGCACACGTGTCCGTGATTTGTCTGTGTGCTAGTCATGGCCCAGGCTATAGCCTAGACCTTCCTCAGTAGAGCAAGACAGTTACACAGGGAGAGGCAGGCTCCATCGGGAGGTGAGGGGAGGAAGAAGCGGGAGTGGGGCAGCTGGCTGAGCGGCCTGCCTGGTCAGAGAGGGAACAGGAGTGGCTGCCCTGTCGCCAGCACTCCCCTTCATCTTTCCAGGCTGGGCCCACTCCTCCTTTGCCAGTTCTGTGTCGTGCTAATCGAAATGCAGTCCACAACTCAGTCCTTTTTGCTTGTTGTATTTTAAAGTCACAAACTGGGAAAGGTTCTCACCTCCAGGGACCCATCATTGATTTTGCAACCCACAATTAATGGGTCCTTGCCTGTGTGACCCTTACTTGTTCGTGATTGATCTACTGTAACCTTCCTCAGGACAGGTGTGAACCACTGTGAGCTAAGAGACAACTATTGCTACAATTTGCTGTTGCTTGAAATTCAAGTGCTGTGGCAGGAGCACAGAATAAGGAGGGTGGGGCTTTGCTCTGAGGACTAGGGAAGTGGGTAACGGCTGGGAGTTTGGGACCGTTGGCGATGGCTTTGGCCCGGTGGCCAGCCTGTGCCTAGATTAGTGAATGTGAGCCGCTGCCTACAGCGTGCAGGCTTCTGAGAGGAGAGGCTTGGTGGGGAGCTCGCCATTAGGGTTTCTACTCCTCCTCTCCTCCCTCTCCCCAGGGGCTGATGGTGTCAGCCTCCCTAAGGTTGGGAGTGCCGCGGAGACGGCTGCAAACCCGCCTACGGTGCACATCCAGGAAGAACTGGGGAGCCGCGAGGGGGCTGAGTGCTCACACATCCGGGTATGAGAGCCAAAAGTAGAGCTGGATGCCCCGGGGTGCCTGCCTTTTTGGCCCTCACCCTAGGCCCCCAAAAGGGCAAGACTGCTTGAAGCCCTCAGGTCCCAGCAGGAAACGGGGCTAGGTGAGACTTTTCCCTTAGGTTAGACCCTTTCCCTGCCCTGCTGCCTTTGCCTTGGCTTTGAGCCCTGGAAATGGAGGGCGAGGTGCTGGGATCTGGCTCTCTGGCTGCAGGAAGGAGCTCTGAAAGTCAGTGTGTGTGCGTGTCCGCGTGTGTATGTCCGTGTGTGTGTCCGCATGCGTGTCTTCATTTGCAGGGGTCTTGCTACCGGTTGGGGTGTTGAAAGCCTCTCCATTGTGGGGAGACCTGCCATTTGTTTTCCACTTTAAAGAGAATGACATGCCCCCTGTCCCTAAGGGAGGAGCTTTTGAGTTAGACATTTTCCCTATGGGAATCCTCTTGGTTTGGTTTGTTGTGGGGGGGTGGGGGGTGGATAACTGATTTTTAGCTCTAATTGTCAACACAGCTGTTCTTACACTGAATTTGTGCTATTGCATACATGTAGCCATCTTTCTTTTCACTGCAGCAGTGTTTATCAGTAGTTCAAAATGATTTATTTGCTCCTGGGGAGTAAAAATCTTTTTTATTAAAAAAGAAAAAGAAAAAAAAAAGGAGAAAGAAAGCAAAGTGTGGCTCCCTCCCCCCATGATAGCTGGAGGATTAGTGAGCCTCAAAGCTCAAGAAGGCAAAGTTGAGTCTGCCAGTCCCTGTGACTTATCCTATTTTGACATCGGAGCCTTCGTGCTCAGCACAAAAGGACAGGAGGCCTTGAGAAGATGGAGAGCAAAGCCTTGGAAGGAGTGAGGTGGGGTTTGGACCATAGAGATGGAGGCACTGGGGGACTCAGGTGCTGCAGTTAGAAAAACAGAGTAAGGAATTGTATTTAAAATACTGATTCTCTAATCTGCCAGGGAAAGACCTTTCTTTGCATACAGATTCCATACTGTCATTGTCGTTTTCATCGCTTCTTGACCTTCCTGGTAGGGCTTCCCGTGCTGTCCTCTGTGCCCCTCTCCCATCCTTTCCCACTCCCATCTACCTCTAGGAAGCCAGTCCTGCACACTGAGTCTGTGACTTGCCTTCACGCTCATTTCATCTCGGTTAGAGGGTCCCTGGAACTGCTCCCTGCCTCCCCCCCTCCCTGCCGCCCCCGAAGTGCCAAGAGGTGCGAAGGGGCAGGTAAAAAGCAGCCAGCCGTGGTGGGGGGACGTGAGTGTTTGGTTGCAGCCGGACGGCAGTCTTTGCTCCTGGAGAGAGGGTGTGACGAGAACCAAGGACTCTGTTGATCAGAACCCAGGAGCTCATCCACTGCTCCGCCCGGCTCAGGTAGGGGCGGGCAGGCTGGTCTGGCTCCTCCATCCCTGGTGCTCCCTTGAACGGGACCCTGCCCCCTCACCGTTCCGCCCAGCACCTTTTCCAAGGGACAAGCATGATCCCGGCACCGCTCCGTGGGCAGGCCGGTCATTGGGATGCCCAGACTGGTACTGCCTGTGGCACGGCCACTGCTGTACATTTTTTGGTTGTTTTTAAGAAACTCTGTGAAGAGGGGTGTCGTTCTGGGCTCAGGGTGGCTGCCAGCCCTTCACCAGAAGGGGAGCCACACCCCTGCAACCACTTCTGTCCTCATGTGCCGCCCCACCCCGCCCTCCTCCAAGCCAAAGCGTGGCCTGGCTTTTGTCTTCCCGTTTCGTTTTCCTCCTCTCTTCCCCCTTTTTGTGCTTAATTTATTAAAATAGTTGCTGTATAATTTATTTTCATAAACTATAAAAAATTACTAAATGGTTAAAATAGACTTGCAGGCCAATCTTAAATGGGGTGGGAGGGTCTGCGGGTGGGGTGGGAGAAGGGAAAGATGTTTTGATATAAACAAAACAAATGCACTTTGGGTGTGTTTTGGTATTTTTCTGGGGATAGATGGGTGGGTGTTGGGCTGTCCCTGTAGATTAGTTCCAGAACCGGGTGTTTGTATATACTGTATTAATAGGCATGTGTGACTCTTACAAAGGGACGTTAGTAGCTGCTGCAGGTCCTGTTTGGAAACCCCTTGTACAACTACCAGTTTTTTGTAAGTGTCAGTGCGGGAGACATTGGACTCTTGTGTTTGTATCTCCTTTTTATGATTGCTGTACTGACCCATGTCTTTTTGGGGAGGGGTGAAAAGAGATTTGAAATAAAAATGTTTAGAAATTACTTCAGGTGGTTTGGGTTCGTGTTTGTCAGTCCTTCTCTCGTCTCCTGGACTCCTCACATCACCACCAGCCCCGTAGAATCCGAGGACCCACCCCTGGTGACTGGGGCATCTCTGTGATGGGAACCAAGCCGGTGCCTCCAGAACTGGTCTTGTCAGAATTAGAGATGTTGGAAAGTTCCCCAGGCCCATGGCCATTGCTCAATGCTGCTTTCTCCTTCCCCGGGAAGTGCAGGAGAATTCCAGTGCCCGTGGCATTTTTTGGGTTGGTGAGCCATGGGGTGGGGCTGTGGCTAGGCAGAGTGCGCGTGTCCCCGCAGCAGTCAGTCCCCACGTTTCCCCGAACCGGCAGGCAAGGTTTCTCATGAGTTTAACCTGCATCTTTCTTGTCTTGCTAAGCCCAGTCCCTCTTGAACCATGCTCTTTGGAGAGAAAAGGAACAGAGTGTTTCTCTGACAACCGTGTGTACTCGGAGCCACTGGAAACTCCCTTCTTCACTTCCCCACCTAACCCTCTCCAAGTCCCCTACTTAGGGGGCCACTGTACCACCTTGGCACATTGAGGGGCATTTCCTGCAATTTCTCTGCATCCTCAGAGCAGCAAGCATGCTCCGTGAGCTAAAACCCAGTTTGAGGGAGTTGCGTTTTCACAGGACTGGTGGAAAGAGCCACCCCAGGGGAGTCTAGGAAGCCCCACTAGCCTGAGTCACAAGTCCCTGGCCCTTGTTAGGGTGAGACAGTGTGTCGGTTCTGTAACAGGGTGAATTTCTTTTTTTTTTTTTTTTAAGATTTTATTTATTTGACAGAAATCACAAGTAGGCAGAGAGGCAGGCAGAAGAGAGAGGAAGGGAAGCAGGCTCCCCACTGAGCAGAGAGTCCGATGCGAGGCTGAATCCCAGAACCCTGGGATCATGACCTGAGCAGAAGACAGAAGCTTTAACCCACTGAGCCACCCAGGTGCCCCGACAGGGTGAATTTCTGATGGAAGTTTTCTTCCCTTTTCGAAGGGAAGTTGCGCCAAGCTACGGAGGGTGAACAACACTACGAGGGAAAATGCTTAACCCAGAACCAGCAGTTCAAATGCCCTCGTGGCCACGGTCTGCACACAGTTGTCAGTTGTAAGGACCCTAAGGACCCTCAGCTCACACCATCAGTCAATAGTGTTAGTGCGTGGGGCGCCTGGGTGGCTCAGTGGGTTAAGCCTCTTCATTCGGCTCAGGTCATGATCCCAGGGTCCTGGGATGGAGCCTCACATGGGACTCTCTGCTCATCGGGGAGCCTGCTTCCCTTCCTCTCTCTCTGCCTGCCTCTCTGCCTACTTGTGATCTCCCCCTCTCTGTCAAACAAATAAAATCTTTTTTAAAAAATTAATTAAAAAAAAGTGTTAGTGTGCATTGCTTCAAAGCAGAGGTGCAGATTTTCATAATTTCAGACGAGCATCAAGCGTCGTTCACAGTTGAGATGACTTAACTTCTTAGGCTCGTTAGGAAAGACAGCTACGGGAGCCTCTGACTTGGGTGATTGAGCTCAGAGAAGGAGAGGCATTCTTTTGGTAACAGTAAACCCCAAATAAGTAAATCAAACGGCCCCCTGCCCTCCTCTTTGCCCCCAACACCTGACGCCACCTATGTCACCCCCTGTGTTCCTCAGCCATTCTCTTCAGCCATTACTTTGATTCTGTCCCCAAGCCTGTTCCCTGTCACATAGCAGGTGGTGCCCCTCCCCCCTCCGTCCTGGCGTGTGTCCCCAAGGGTGAGGATGAGCGTGAGGGTGAGCAGGGAGAAGGGAGTTTTCAGTCTCTCTGGGTTCCCTCCCACCTCGCCTCTACCATGAGCGTCCTGTGTCTCATGGTTTGAGGGTCTGTCGGTGCCACTTGGATTCTGGAGAACAACCCTTTCATCTGGCACTCAGCCAAAGGCTCGGGCTTTGACTCCAGCTCTGAAGAGGCATGAGCTAAGTCACTGCTGGCCTCTCGTGGAGCCCTGTCCGAGAAATTTTTTCAGGAGGAGTTTTGACCAGGCTAATCGCATGCACTGATCCCTGTTCACGCTTTGACTTTGTCTGGCCTCCGTTGCCATGTCCTAATTTAGACGTCCCCCTTTTCACACCTGGGCAATTCCAGCAACTTCCCAGCTGGTCTTTTTGCATCTTGTCTCCTCTCTCCAGTCCTTCTAAAAAGTCCTTCCCAAGAAAAGATGTGCTCAAGTCCCTTCCTTAGTTGATGACTCATCCTAGAGCAGAAAATCTTCCCTCCTCAACTTGGCACCCAACTGTTTCTCCTTCACCTGCCACACAGACTGCACTCTGGTCGTGACACACGCAGTGTCCCCCGAGGACAGCATCCCTTCTCCTGCCACTCCACCTTCCCTCATGCTGGGGGGCCCTTACCTGTCACTCTCTCCACCTGGAAACTACTCCTTCAAGGGTTTGCTCCGGGACCATCTCTGGAATTGTCACCAGCCACTTGTAGCCCAAACCAGTCCTCCCTCCTTGGCCATCTGTTTGTTGACGCATCTGCCTGCTTGCTCATCCTGACCTCTGGTCTGGGAGGGACGGAGCCCAGGTCCTGCTCCGTTCTCTCCCTGCCCCTGGGGCTGGCCCAGTTGAGCACACTCACCAAGGTGGTGGTGGTGGTGGTGGTTGAGGAAAGAGGACATCAGCCGCCCTCCTGGGAGTGCTGCTTGCTCTCCCAGCCCAGCCAGCCTTGAGCCTGGATTTTCACCTTTCACACAAGGCAGCTTCCGTAGGGGGTTCTTAACTACGAAACGTCAGTTCTCTTCAGAATTTCTCAAGGAATTGGAGTTTGAGTGGTTGAAGTAAGAGTGTGAATGATGTAACATGACTGTAACGCAAGGTAGCCCAAAGGTGGGGTGTAGACCACTTCCTACCGCAACCAACAGTGTCACAGCACCAGGGCTGTCCTCTGGTGGAACGTGCTCCCCACGTAGGGTCAGCAGGCTTTGTCCAGCCACGCGGAGTTACACGGAACCATCTACCGTCCCTGGTGAATTCTCCTCCAACAGAAAATCTGCATTTATTTATTTTTTAAAAATATTTTATTTATTTATTTGACAGACAGAGATCACAAGCAGTCAGAGAGGCAGGCAGAGAGAGAGGGGGAAGCAGGATCCCTGCTGAGCAGAGAGCCCGATGCGATGGGGGGGCTCCATCCCAGGACCCTGGGATCATGACCTGAGCTGAAGGCAGAGGCTTTAACCCACTGAGTCACCCAGGCGCCCCGAAAGTCTGCATTTAAAAAGCTCAGCTCAGGGGTGCCTGGGTGGCTCGGTTGGTTAAGCCTCTGCCTTCAGCTCAGATCATGATCCCAGGGTCCTGGGATCGCCTGCTTCTCCCTCTTACTCTGCCCCCCTGCTCCTCCTCTCTGTATCAAATAAATAAAATCTTTAAAAAAGAAAGATAAAGGCTCAGGCACCCTTCTTCCTATCCTGGGCTTTGGGTCTCATCCCGCATGGTGTCACAGCCTGGCTTCCCCCACCCACCCCGCCCACTTCTGAGAACTTGGTTTTGTTTCTGCGCTTTCATTCTGCAAATCCATGGGTGATGAGACAGGTGGAGAACAGGCGAGCAAGGCTACCTAGCTTTTTACGGGGAGGGAAAACTAAGCGTGGGCAGGTCACCGCTGAGCCTGGGCGTAGTTTGGAAGGTTTGAAATGGGACGGGACAGTCTGGCTGCAGCCATCCTGTGTGGGAGATTTGTAGTTAAAATTTCCTAAAGTTTCTCTGCACATTGGGTGTCATCCCCTGGCGCCCCTTCCCTGCTACAGCCACCCTCCGCCATGCCCTCGTGTCAGTGACGAATAGGGCCATAGGGATCCATCTCCTTTTCTTCTGGATGGAGGGCTCTTTCCCTGAATGGACACCATATGCAGAAGGCAGTACAAGCCCAGCTTTAGACATGAGCTCTTATTGCTTGTGGACAGTGGGTTCTGTGTCTTGTTCATCTGCTCTGTCCCCCGCCCCCACCCCCCGGGGCTGTGCCAGCCCACTGACAGGTGCCCCCTGGATGTTGGCAAAGGCAGCCAGGCCAGCCCTGGAGGCAGCCCTGGGGTTAGGTCCTCTGAGCTGGAATCACCTTCGCTGCTGAATGGGGGTGACCGGGACTGGGGGGTGGACTCGACACCGGGATGGGGATTCACACGGGAAGCAAGCGAAGTGGGCAGAGAGCGAACCCAGAATGCCTTGTTTAGTCTGTGGAAGAGGCGTCAGGGGAGTGTGCAGGGGCTCTCAGCCAGAGCAAGGGTTGGTGAGCCTGACTCACTCAGGCAAAGTGTTGGTGTTTTGTTTTGTTTTGTTTTGTTTTAAGATTTATTTATTCATTTTAGAGGGAGGGAGAGAGAGAGAGAGAGCAGGAAGGAGGAGCTGAAGGAGAGGGAGAGAGAGTCCCAAGCTAACTCCAAGCTAAGCTAAGCGCCGAGCCCGTCGTGGGGCTCGATCTGATGACCCAGAGATCATAACTTGAGCAGAAACTAAAAGTAGGTCGCTTCACAGACTGAGCCACCCAGGGGCCCCAGGCAAACTTTTTAAAACTCACCCTGAGACTAAAACACGCTCCTAGAATCTCAAGGGGCTGGGTATGGGGGCTGGTGGGGATTGGTAAGAAGCGGGGATGGAAGGTCTCAAATGCATCTGACGGGTCCTTTGTCCCCTCTCCATGCTGACACCCCCTCGTTCCCACGCTCCGGGAGGACCCCGCTCCCTCACTTGCGAGTCGTGTGATCTCGGACCATCTATTTATGCTTTCTTAGTCTGTCTCCTCTTGTGAAGAGGGAGAGTACTTTTACTTACCCCATGAGTGAGTAAATGAGATAATGCATGTAAAATGCCTGGTACTTCTTCAGCACTCAATAAATAACCACAGGCACTAATTATTATCATTATTAGTGGCATTTTGAAGAGAGGGACTGAGAGCTTTTTGCCTTCTCTAAAGCAAAAGGAAAAATGGAAAGATTTCAGGGCTGTCACCAGAGGTTGCAGCGAGGGGTGGGCTGGAGGGAGGAGGGGGGACGGTTTCGGGAGGATAAGGCTGGGCAGGCAGGTGCGGGGGCGGTGGGTGATGGGAACAGGTGGCACCGGGTGAGTTCTTAGGTTTTTCCTGCCACCTAGCGGCGCCTCTGGGCTATGCCACCCAGCTGTCCCCTCTGGTCTGACTGGGCGGCAGTGGGGCGAGGCTGGGTTTAACATCCCAGAGCACAGAACCTCCAGTCCTCTTCTGCTGCCTCCATTTAGTGCCCTGTCCCCTCGGAGACCCTGGCCTGGGCACATCCTCCACATGGTCCTAGCATGTGGAACAAGACTCCTTTCTCCAAGTGCAGGGATGGGGGAAGGCTTTGTTCTCTTGGCTCCCGGGCAGAATGAGGAGCTGGGGCAGACACCCCAGGAGCTGGCAGAGACCTCCCCCAGGCCCCACCCTGTCCCCCGCTGGCTTGATGGCCACCCCAGGGGAATGCCAGGCCTCCCCCAGACCCATCTTGGTGTCTGCGTCGGGTTTTATTGAATTCTCTAAAGATGTGCGACCCTGAGCAGAGCCTGGGTCAGCGTTCTCCTGAGCTTTCCCATCCAACCTTCTCCAGAGAATTTTGCCTTTGTCTCTGGGATGAGAGGAGGGGGACAGAGAGCTGCAGCCTGAGCACCCCTCCACCCCCACGTGAAGGACCGGGTGGGGGGGCCTCTGAGCCAGCTCCGCCTCTGGGGCTTGTCATTTCCCTCCCCTAGGGGAGGCACCAGCCCCTCCAAGGAGGCTGCCTGGAATGATATCCTCCTTGCATCATGTCTAGCTCCTGCTTCAAAGGCAGCTGTGCCTGTTTGGTGAGGGGTCTGACCTTGGGTGAGGGGTTTTAGGAGGAGTCCGGGAGCTACATGCTGGGCTGGGGATCTGGAGCCGCGCTTCCACAGGCCCCCCGCATCTGCCACCCCCCACACCCTCCATGCCCACTTTTCCTCTCAGGGCCTGGTTAGAGCCTCAGCTGCAACGGGGCCAGAATTGCATCATTCTTGGCTTTGTTCACAGAGCAGCAGGTGGAGGAGCGCCCGCAGTCCATGCCCCCCCCTTCCTGCTCATCTCCTTCCACTCCCTCCTGGGTAACCCTTCTCCTTCCTCCCTTCTCAGACTCACGACACCCCCACCCTAGGAGTAGCCTGCCTTAACCGTGGCTCTCAGATCCCCCCCCCCTCCCGCTTCTCCTGCTCCCCAGGGAGCCCTTGAGGCTCCAAGGGGAAGGGAAGGAGGCTAGGGAGGGGTGGCTGGGGGGGGTAGGGGGCGGAGCAGAAATCAGCATCACAGGGAAACTGCCCTCCTCATTTCTGTTCCCCACCCAGTGGGAGGCAGATGCCAACCCCAAAGAAACATCTGGTTGTAGCCAGGGTATGGTCTCCCAGAATTTGGGAACAAGGTTAAAAACTGTCACCTGATACACGAAAGCTAATAAATAATCAACATAAGGTGAATGAACTCAGCTCTTTGTAGAAAGCACTCAACTTTCATTGATGGTTTATGTGTCTGTCAGTGGGCCCAGAATATTATACTCCCACCCTGATCTCCCACCAACCCTGTGAGGTGGTGCTGTTATCACTCTTGGCTTATGGATGAGGAAGCTCAGAGCTCAGACGTGAATGCACCACCCAGCTACGGAATGGCAGACATGGGACTTGAATCTTGGCCAGTCTCCCACTGGTGGGGCTCAAAGCTTCTCAAAGAGATGGTTGGAAAGTTTGGTGCTGACCAGGCTGGGACTTCCCCCCGCCCCCCCTCCCCGCCCAAAAGGAGATTTTTGCCCAAGACACTTTTTTTTTTAAAAAGATTTTATTTATTTATTTGATAGAGAGAGACACAGAGAGGGAATACAAGCAGTGGGAGAGGGAGAAGCAGGCTTCCCACTGAGCAGGGAGCCTGATGCGGGGCTTGATCCCAGGACCCTCGGGTCATGACCTGAGCCAAAGGCAGATGCTGAACAACTGAGCCACCTGGGCGCCTCTGCCCAAGACACTTATTAAGAGACAAGACAAATGTCCTTTTAATCTTATGAAGGAGATTCAATAAGATATATGTCAAGAGACCTGGGCTGGGCCCTGCCCTCCTCTACTGCTGCCCCTCTACGGTAAGGCTGTGGCTGAAGGTTCTGGGCCACATGGGGAGGAACAGTAAGAAATAAAGAGCCAGAGCCTGTCGAGGCCCTGGGCAGCCAGGGAAGAGGGAGGACTGGGAGGCTGCACACATGGATCTTGCAGTCCTCACAGGGACCCTCTGCTTATGGGGCTTCCTGAATAACTTCTGGGTTTAGCATTCTAGCCACTGTGACTTTGGCTAGTAGGAGTCTATTTGTTAGGGCCCGCTCAGCATCTCTGGGGACAGGCAGTTCTCAGCCTTGCAAAGCCCAAGCCCAGACTTTAGGTCTAGCCAGGCAGCAGCTGTTCCAGAAGCCCATCGTGGGTGGCTGCTGCCGCCACAGCCGCCACCTCCTCCTTGTTTTCACTTCCCAGTGTCTGCTTCATTCCTGAAAGAGAATCAGTGGGAAACAACTAGGAAGAATGGAGCCTGCCTTCACAGCCCAGGGAGGCCCAGCTCCACCAGGACCTGGGAGAGGCGGGGTCATGGTCTGGGGTACATGCATGCTGGCCATTAGCACTCTTCCCAGTCTCCTGTCTCTTTAGCCCAGGACAGGCTCCCTCTGAAGAGACAAAGGGCCCCATTGACCCCCTAGCCTTGTGACCTCACCCAAATCTGTCCCTCCCCTCCCCAGGCAGCCAGCAGGGCTCTCACTCATTTGGGTAGCAGACAGCGGGCTGAGAGGGCATGGCAGGGGAGCCGAGAGAGGGGGCAGCCAGCAGGGCAGGGAAGACTGGGAGTGTGTGGTGAGTCCCCGCCAGAACCCTGAAGAGATGGGTGGCCCAGGATGAGGGGCTGCCAGGACTCCTGGCTGTAGTTCCAGGAGCAAACAGCAAATACCCCACAGGGCCAAAGTGTGGGAGGACCGGGGGAGTCCAACCTCAGCCCCAAGCCAGGCTGCCCCTGAGCTCAGGGCCTCCCCGGCCTGCATTCCTGCCTCCCTCCCCCCAGTATGTCCCCCACACCCAGCCTATAAAGCCCCCTTTGTCTGGGCCCACTGAGGATCTTAACTTGCCCCATCTGAGCTTCCCGCCCTCTGCCCCCTCACCCTCTGGTGCCCAACAAAGAGTCCAGGGTGCAGTGGGAGGGGGTAAACCCCCCTACATGCCAGCCTGGGCACTGGCCTGGGGGGGTAGGGAGTTGAGGCAGCCAGCCCCTGCCCACCAATGCTCTCACCCTGCTTCCAGCCTCAGGGCAGGTTAATTCCCAGCCCTGTCTGCTCTGGACTCCTCACTCCTGGGCAGCATGCCGGCCTCTCACATGCCTGCTCATGTGACATCGCCCTCAGTGCGGCCCCATCCAGTCAGGGGCAGGACAGAGGGGCAGTGGGCCATCAGGAGCCACCTCTGATGGGGGGGGGTGTCAGTGGGGTAAGTGGTCTCTTTGACACCTCTTTGGTCTCAGGTGCCTAGCTGGCATTGGGGGCTTCAGAGGACCCTTCTGTGGCAGTGGGCCTGAGTTCAGCCCCTCCTCCCACTTGGCATATGCCTGGGGCAGGGCACCCGGTAGGCGACAGGAATCTCTGTCTCTGCTCCCCACACCCAGCCGAGGACTTCAGAACACATTTGAATAGAGGCTGGATCCTGACAGGAGGGATGACGCCTCCCCACCATCTCCTGTCCTCACAAGGTCACAGGATCCAGACCCCTGCTCACGGGCAGTGGGGGGCAGGGGGAGTGGAGGGGGCAGTGCTGTGTCCCTATGTGTCCCAGACTCTGTGGGTGTCTCTGATCTGCTCTCAGGCAACCCCGAAGGAGGGGCATCAGCCTGGGAGACAGTGGTCTGGGCCACGGGGTCAACTCTGTCACCAGGCTGCCGGGTGACCTCCAGCAAACCCTTCTGTGGCCCCTGTAACCTGAAGGGTGGGACCCTTCTAAGTCCTA